>NC_073711.1:17289291-17593012 GCF_023634085.1 Falco cherrug
ACACGGATGCTGCGCACTGGGGCAAACCTAGGTTTTCAAAGATATTGCTTAATCCAATAAATTACTGGAAGGTGCACTGATAGAACCACAGTAATGGAAGCATTGTAGTGTAAATTCCCATACAGAAGACGTGGCCTGGGGAGATGACAAAGAGATGGGTGATATCCTAAACAAAAATGTTAAAGAAACTGTCTTGGATCAGATTATGCTTTTAAGAAGCTAACACCTGTATTGGGCTGACCAACCTCTTCTTAATAACACTTGGGATTAATATCATCCACGGAAACACCACATGCAATATGGGATCCATGATATTAAATGCAGAAGGACTACCAATACTGCTACTCTGAGTCATATGCTCGCAGAAAGAATAAAGGCCAGCAGCCTCAAGGCAGGTTTCTTGGGGGATCAGTAAGAATTGATGTGGAGGTCCACCGCTGGAGGGAATATTTCTTAGCTAGCAGCTGTGTGGAACAGCAGGTAGAAGGACATTTGTAATGCACACTATTTGTGTTATGGTAAGGCTTGCTCGTCAAAGGTGCCCTTTTTCCCTAACCCACATGGACAGGAGATGGCAAAAGATCAATTTTAACAAAAGAAGGATCACCCTACCTATCCAGCACTCACTTGATATGTTTTTTGTTGAGGAGTGAACAGCCCATATCACTGTGCAAGACAGGATCAGGAGCTTCTCGTTCCCTTGCAGCCAGGATAGCGAAGCCAAAAGCATGCTGAATTCCATTTATGCTGGACTTGTTATATAAATACATGACCACAATTCACTCCTGAGTTCATCACATTTACTGCTCGCATTACTGATGTAGAGCCAAAAATCAGATCTCCAGTACATCTACACACAAACATACTAACTGCAAACCTAGCTCTAATATCACCATAATATACCGTAGCCACTGCGGGAAAGGTATAAATGAAACGTTAGGCAAAAGTGAAGGCAGTCGCGCTAAATGGTAAACCTTTCATTCACGCTCACTGCTCCTACCTAAACTGACCTTACCCATTCATCCCACCTGAAGCCAGTCAGGCAACTAAGCACCTACGTTAAGCATCAAGACATGCTGGGCTCCCAGTTCACAGTGTGCACCAGAGCTACTCATTTTCTTCACTGACAGAAGGAACGCATGGATTACAGTCTAAAATCAGTGCTGTATGACAAATACTGTGGGACAAAACCAGGCTATAATATATAAAAGCTTAATTCCTAAGGCATAAAAGAACTGGGTTCAAGTAGATTATATTTGCTGATTCCACACAAGCCACTGGAAATACATCAGAGTGATCTCCAATTTCTAGCATCCCTGAATAGTTTGAATATTTTATTTTTCCTTTAAGAAAAAAATCCAGGTCCTTGCTATGTTATAATAAATTAAAATGAAACCCCACATTAAGTCAATTTGGACTCTGGAGTATTTAAAATCTGTATCCTGATTTTGTGATTTAGACCTATTTATATGTAAATTAAAAAAGGAAAAGATTACTTCCCTATTATTTCCCTTATGATAAATTAGCTCGAATTAGTGATGAATATAAAGAATTAACTCTTATATTCCTTATGTTTTGCCTCATTTACAAATGTCATAAGAACCCATTAGACACTTTAAAAAGTATGTCAAGTAAAAATAAAATTCTCTACAGAAAACAAAGTAAAATGTTTAATGATATAATGAAGACTCATTAATGTAATGTTTATTTTTAATATTAAAAATTCACAAGAATTGTCATAGCTCTTGTCTTAATCAGATAAGCTTTTGTAATATTTATTTGTGTTGTAATTTCATAAATATTTATGCATCCATTTTCAAATTTTGCTGGTCTTTGCTTTATTAAATACATTTTAAACTTGTTAATATTTGAGGAATATTTTCCCCATCTGTGCAAGCCAGCCATTTCACAATGCCATGTGATCACAGGTGTGGGTAGAGAAACTCAAGAGTTACAAGCCTCTGAGGTAACTTTCCTGCTTCAACCTACTAATGAGATACCCTATTTCTTTCAGGATACACATGGACCTGGAAATGGTGTTAAATGCGGAGGGTGGAGAATTAGTCCCCTCATCCCTACCCTTCCTCTCTCCCTGCCTCTGTGGTCCGCAGCTTCTCTCTCCCGCGTTTCCCGGATGGTGTAAGTAGCTGGTCCAACCATCAGGGGCTTATTAATGTCCTGTCTTGCACTCCTAGGTATACAAACAGGGCCATAATCTTACTTTAAGTAGTACCTCTGTTAAAATCCCAATATACAAGAAAAAAAGAAACAGTTACGGAGAGATAGGTGAGAGTTCTGTTTCTGACCTCTCGGCTCAGTGCTGTGGTCTGCTCTGAGAAATCAAGGCACGGTGCAGCAGTCCATTTTATTTTGTGCCTGATCTCATCCATTTGCAAACTTAGAAAGACTAAGTTTAATCAGGTTGTGAACAGGAGACTTTCTTGAAAGCCAAGTATTTGAGATAGTATTCAGCATTCTAAATTTAACATATATGTAAATAAATATGGTATGGAGTCTTTTGAGTAAAAAGGAGGAGGGGAGAGGAAATCAAACTTTAGCCCTGACTACTAGGAAACCCTCAAAGAGTCCTTTCACCACAGAAAATCTCCCAAACAAGTATCTATTACAGATTAATGTAATTAACAGCATACATTTTGGGTGAAAACTGGTACAAATTCACACACCACTTCAGAGAACAGGGCACAAGGCACAAAACTCCTTTAGCCCTCTCTCAGCTTTGCCACTTCCTACATCTTTACCTGTAGAGTGAAGTAAGATTTCCCCCCATATTAATGAAAGCTAAGCTAGAGATGCCTGTTTGTCTTCTTGGTTATAGAAGAGGCCAGCAGTGAGCGCCTTGCTCACACAAGCTCCTCAATCAAATGCTTGAAACAAGATAGCAGAATTTCCTCTAAAAGGCCCAACTGCTAGTAGTATACAAATAGACAATCTAGAAAATATACAAACTGCCTGTACTTCTAAGCCCTTCTGATATACCACTGTGAGCTGAATACATAGATATCTTTCAGGAGAGGTTTTCACTTCATCTGTCTTGCTTTGCCATCCCTTTTATAATTCGTGTAGTAATATTCATAAAAAGTAATTATTTATACACAGTTATGGACCTCTTGAATTTGATTCTCTTCTCACTTAAGTTATAAATATGGAATGAAATTAATACGAGTCAGAAAAATTAGGACCCTAAAGACTGGAATATATATAAAATCACTTAGAGTCCTCCAACTTTTTAAAGTGTTTTTTTACTTTAATATTCTCTTGGGTTGCAAACACTACAGGGGAAAGTTTACATCCAATCAAGAACACATTTACTGAAGTGCTTAAAAATGCACGAAAGCAGTTCTGCAAATATTAAGTTTTCTAACTCTCTCTCTCCTGGATTAAAAACAAAGCAAGTCCTTTTATCCCTGACATTTTAGCATTTGGAACACATCAAAATGTTTCTTCTACTACATTGGAAAGAAATTCTAATTTTCTTGTCTTCCCATGTCTGAAGCAAAGAAGCTAACACAGAATTTACAAATTGAACTCCTTTGCATTTTCAGGGAGAAAAGAAGGAAGATAATAAAATCCGAACACAGAGAGAGATCCCTCTGGGTTGACATCTAAGACACAAAACCAGCCTGTGCACTTTCAGAACCTGGTTTCAGTATCTTTTTGAAGTAAAAGTTTAAATCACGCACATTTTATTGGACTCACAGAGTAACTAAACAATAGCTGTGCTATTAGTGGGTCAGACTAGATGGTCTAACCCCTCCTGTCCTTAAAACTTAAAAATCTAAAGACCAGTTCTTCTGTGATTCAGATTCAATATGGAAGAAACACCTGGCAGGCTCAGGAGATATCATAAGGAATTCACCACTATGGTTCAGAGCTTATGAAATCTTTTTTTTACCATGGAAAACACAGACCTGAATCATACTTGTTTCCAGACTTTTTAAAAACATGGAAAACACAGTACTAATCTAGATCAGAACAGACTCTCCTGTCCATCACCTCTTTGAATTTAACACTCAACTTTGAAGTTTACAAATTAGATATTTCTTTTTTTTGCACTGAACAGAGACATACTGAAAACAGAGGAGGTGAAAGAAGAAGAAAACAGGTAGAAAACAGTTCTGAGAATAAGACCTCGATGTTCGCATCATAAAACCACAGAGTATATGCCCATCTGCAGAGATTAGCAGTATCTTGTTTAGCATCAATCTTTTCAGCTTCTAGCCTCATGGATGACAACATTATACCCCACTCCAGTCCTAGACTGCAACATTTCACATGGTTCTAATTCACTGTGACTTCTGTAATGTATTCATCCAAAGCAGCACTTGCACATATGCAGTTGCTGTTAATCTGGTTCGTTGTTATCTTTGCAATTTTATAAATATGAGCTCGACTGAAAAGGACATTCAAAGAGTTGCTCTGTTGGGTTTTTTTTGGTTTGGTTTTTTTTTTTTTTTCCCCCTTGGAAATGAGTGCAGAGTGATGTTCACCATAAATTAATTTTTCAAGCTTTGTAGAGGTTATGTAAATTTGCAGAATGTTCTTCTGATGTTTAAGCCACAATTTGACAACAGCTTCAAAAACTGGTCGAAGAACTCTTCCTACTAGCATCTGCTTGTTGAAATATATGTAATGACACGGTTGTGTAACACTTCCCATTGATCTCTAGATGCCAGGTGATCACTCAAGCTAAAAAAATGCATGCACACACAATGGAAAAGGAGAATTTAGATCTTAAAAGCAATGGAATGAAGGGGGAAAAAGTGGTACATTTCCTTCACCTTGTTTAAATTATTTTAAAAGACCCAGTAACAGATACAGCCACAATGGTAACTAAAAACCCTTTGACTATTGCATTCATTCCTACTGCTGTTCTTGGTAACTATTTTGTCTTCCTTATCACAGCCTAGAAAAATACTTTAAATTGGGATCCTCAAAACAACTCCCAGTTTAGTTTTTTTTAAGTAAAGTTTAAAGCAGCTCAACTGCTTGTGGAAAAATGGGAATCACTGCGATTTCCTTTGAGGTTCAGCTGTTTGAGAAAGCACTCAATTAAAGCAGAAGGGAAACTGTTTTACAGTGCCTGACATTCAATGTCTGTAATGCTTTTGTCACAAATGATGTCTCTTTTCAGCAACATGGTCTCCTTGCCACCAACATAAGGTTTAGTTTAATTTAAAATACAATTTAAAGTTTTATACATGGTGGGAACTCTCTCTGTCAAAACACTCTGCTGAACACAATGGGTGCAGCCTCCTTTCAAGCATGCTGTGTTACTTTGGAGAAACACAGACACACAGTCAGTGGCTGCAGCAGTATCTGAAATTATGCTTAGAGGCTAGCTGATGCTGCTGGGCATTTCCAGTAGATAAAGATTTCAATATATGGACAGATGTGTCAATAAATCGCAGAATTCCAATGTTATAAAAATAATGTCTTGTTTGGTAAGCTGGCAAATTTTCACTTCAAAACATCAATTAATTATATTTACATAAAAATTGTACATAAATCTGTAACTCTATTCACCAAGAAATGAAAAGACTGGAGGTTCTCAAGTGAAAATGTATCAGAAAATACAATGCAGAAAATATTTTTCCCCCATAAACAACTTTGTTTTCAAATAGCTTTCTTTTATCATGGAAGTAAAAAACTCAGCATGACTTTGTCTAAAAAGCAGCAAAGAGGATTTGGGATTAGTTATCAGGGAGAAAGAATAGTGCAAAATACTCCAGGTGACAAAAGTGTGCAGCAAGACGTACTTGGCTTTATTATTTCTTCAAAGCAAACAGGCTGTATACGATACATGCATTAGCAAACCTGTTTGAGAAAAATACGTTGCTCTTCTACCAAAAGAAAAAAACCTTATTATGATGAAAACCTCATCCACTTCCCTAGCCAAGAGTCAATTATTTATGAAATTTCTAAATAATGAATAATGACTTTTTTTTTTCCCAGAGATGTGCTTTTCATTCTTAAAATGAGCTTGGGTTCTCTACTACAAGAGTCTACATTAACCGGTGACCTAAGGAATGCCATACATCACCTTGCACAAATGAATGCTTACTGTCCGGTGGAGTTACACCATCACAAGCGGAACCCTAGGCTTTCAGGCAGCAACGTTCATATGCTCTGTGACAGAATTCAGAGTAATATCCAAACTACTATGAAGTCAGTAAAGCGACCTTAATCCCTTGCTTTCAAAATATGGAAAAAACACCGAAGAATTTACACTCCACAACACAGTAAAAATGATAAACAAAACTACTGTGGATTTCTACCTAAGCAAGGGAGCAACAAATCTATAAAATCCCTTTTTCCTGGCACAGACAGACTATTGTCTTTTGACAATATGTGAAGCCTGAATTTGGAGATATCAAAAAATAAAATACTGGAAAAAAGGCATTGGAGACTTCCTTGAAGATGGGGCAGATAACTCCTGCTATACTTTTGCTGTTTTCAGTGTCTTCATCTTGACTTGACCTGGCAGATGGCAATGGTTCATTTGCTGGGTTTTTTTGGTTTGGTTTTTTTTTTTTTTTTTTTTTTATGTTTTCTTTCATCAATATCTATTCTGTCAGTGTTCACACAACTTTTGGCATGTTGTGTCCTTGTGTATTTTCAATGAATTCTTAGGTTAATTATTTATATTATTTTGAAAAGTGATGAGATTTTGAAAGCTACTGTTATACTCAAAGTCATTGGAAAAGTCAATATCATCACAGATGTTAACTTTTCTAAAAGGACGTGAATGCAGATTTAAGCAGTATTTGGCAAAGTCCCAAAGTTTGGAAGGGAGTATGTAGATAAGCATGAAAAAAAAAAAGTGTTCTTCTCACACACTCAACTATTTTCCAGTTCCTTTGCTTTTCAAAATTTGGTGGAAAAAATTTTTAGTCCAGGCTTAGAACAAGATTCCCAATGTTACCCACATCTGGTTAGGTTAGTCAAACCATCAAGAAAGACTTTCTATTGGTACTTCAACAATTTATATGAACTGAAGCTGGCAGCAGAGGAACGTGAAAACACAGCATGTCAAGAAAGAAAGTGACAGATCTCTTCCAGAATCCACAAATTCACTCTGAATTTCTGGTAAAACTTTGTGCTGGTTATTTCTCTTGGGAAACTAGTGATGAATTTCTGTGGAGCCAGAGACTGAGTTTGATTTAGAAACACCACCCTTCCCATTGTGAAAGCTTTAATTTAGCTGTTGTTATGATAACAAGAACCTAGTAGTTATGACTAAATAAATTCTAGTTTAATTTATACGTAATACTGCACGAATAACTACAATGAGCTATAATGCTCACTCTCCTCCATATAAAAAGAATTTTATAAAAAAGTATTTAAAGGTCAAAACTTAAGGACACAATGCTAGTGTGATGTCCTCCTTCAGTAGCTTTTCCATTTGTGTATTGTGTATCCTTGTCCATCTGTGCCGTTATTCTGTATCTGAAACTCAACCTCTAAAATGTTCACCTGCATGTTCTGCAGATGAACATTTTGTAAGCATAAATCATGTGTTTCCCATCTCCTCTTTCTTTGAGAGTAACTAATTTCTACTGCTTATTTAAACTGGCAGAGTGCCTGCTTTATTATCAGTTAAGAACTTGTGCACAAAAATGACACCAGTTTGCATAATTATCATGAAATAAGACAGGCTTTTTTAGGGGTAACAATCTGGTAACTTCATCATAAATCTGTCTGGAGCAATCGTAATTACACAGTAACTCATCTTAATACATTTGTATTCGCAGCAGATAAGTGTGGTGATAAGAAGTCCCACTATCAGCTGTGATTCACTGAAATGAGAAACTGCATACAGAACCATTATATAATACAATTTCTAGAGCTTTCTACCCTGTCTTAAAAGCTTACTGTATGAGCCCAAGGGTTTGTTTATCTAATCTGGAAAACAGCTTGAATTTTGTTTTTATTTTTTTCCCCATAGCCAATGATCTAAAAACAGCATCAGAAGTAAAATTTCCAGTGTGCGTTAAATTTGTATACATCCAAAAATCTAAACTTACGCTCCTTAGTTCAATCAGTACCAGCAGTTGTGCATGTGAACTGGTTAATTGGCTGTTTACCTCTTAATATAATAAGCAACCATTCAATGGAAACAGGGACGTGTACATCCACATATCTTTTGCATCATCCAAATGAAAGGCTCTTTGCAAACATAGCAATATGTTAACTCTGCTTGTATAGGTGATGATGATAAGAAACATGTCTAAGGAAAAAGTCTTTGCTTGGCAGAGGAACACAACAAAGAAAGGAAGAGTAAAAGTTGCGATAAGTTCCATACAACTGGATAATGAAAGGATGTTCTAAAACTTGTTCCTGTGAATGGAAAGTTGAAAGCAGCTATATAAGCTCACATCAGTGCTGTTAAGAATACAGAAGATGAGACAGATTTTACCATATAAAAGACAAGCAGGAAATTGCACAAAGTTGGTTGTAGTAACCATAAGAAAAAACTGAGAAAAAACTGCTTAGAGAAGCACTACAGCCTGTCAATGATATTCCTACAAATTTCTAACACTGGGACTCTAAACTGATGCTGTGTTCTTCTGTGATAGTCTCACTTGTTGCTGGGCCTGGCTTTTATCAGTCCTCATGCCACCGCAGACACTCAACAAATTTTTCTCCTCAATATGCCTTCCAAATCCCATTTGTTCTTCATCCCTCGTCTTCCCTCTCATTTACATCCCACCTTTCTAAATAATGTAAAGCAGATACAGAGAAATCGCACTGCCCATATCACCGCCTAAAGCACCAATAACCACACCCAAGACATTTCTAAGAGATGTTTAACTGAGTTGTCTTTAAAAATTTGCAGTGAGTGAAAATCCATGACCTTCATAACTGCTGTCACCAAAAGAAATATTTTCTTAATGTCTCTTTGAAATTCTCGCTAAAATTTAAGTCTCATGCTTCTCATGTTATCCACGTCTATTTTCTCTGAAGTCTCTCCAGTTCTTTCTCACTTCCTCATTCATCTCTCTTTGTCATCAGCCCTATTTATTCCTCATAAAGTAAAGCCAAGGTTTTATTTTCAATGACAGACAAAGCTCAGAAAGACATACACCCACTTGCATTCTGCTTTGGATGGTACTCTTCTTTCCTGCTTCCTTCCACTTTTTTTTTTTTTGAAACCCTTCAAACTGTGCAAGACAGCACACAGTACAGAACCCAGGAAGTTATCAGTGGTTCAGAAAAAAAAAAATAAAATCAAAATCACTAGATTTCCCAAACCTCTGAGATCCAATAGACTGATGAATTTCTATGGACAGAGTTATGAGAAGAAAATGTGCCAAGTATTTAAATCAAGGAAAAATGTAATCTAACATTCATACATACCACACCAGTTTATCATCTCTGGCAGTACAAATGTTAAGCGCAAAACTGTCAAAAGAGAAGATACATAGTCTACAAATTTGGTCTCCAGAACATGGATTTAGTACAGCAGTTTTTAATTGCCACTAAGGTAGGTGAGAAGATTCAGAAGAGAAGTTCACATGCAATGAAATATTATTGGAAATTGCGGAAGGGGGAATGTAAAGGATATATAGGATTAATTTAATGTTGATGAGAAAATTTAAGATGAGGCTCAGGGAATTAACTCCAGATGCAATCTGATATTTTATGACATATAACTAATTACACAGGCAATAAAAAGAAATTAAATTAATTATTTTCTTTGACTCTTTGGTTCTAGGATTCATGTGTAAAGCACAATATTTGGTTCTATTTTCATAAAGCAAGAATGACTTTTTCAAGGAAAAACACCAAAACTTAATTTGGAGGCATAGACAGGCAGTGGCAGAACAATATGAAAGTGCTCTCTCTCTAGAAGGCAGAATTCTGCATCTACGTACTAGAGGACCAGATCTGCAGACAGACACTTCTTTAAAAAAATGAAAGAAAATAGAAAATTAGTATGTTTTAAGTAATGACTGGGGGAAAGTAAACAAAGACACTTCATTGTCAGTTTGGTCAAGAACGACCGCAAAAAAAAAAAAATGTTCTTTCTGAATTGGATGAAGAGCTAAAATATAAATAATAATAAAAAAACAGAATAGCGTTTCCCAAAGAAGTAGCAGGCATCTGCTACTGCAATGGAAAAGGCAGGGAACTTGGTAGTTTGGTGTCAGTTCTTCAGGAATCTACTTATTTTGTTGTAGTGGCTAGAAATACTGAGCAAGCATAAGGGCTCTGTTGTACTAATCACTGCACACATAATAATGTCTGCCTCAAAAACCTGCGTTGGAGGTGGCTAAAATAAATTACAGGTACATAAAACATAAGTGAGTTGGAGGGAAGGACAGGGAGAGGGAAAATGTATGCCATCAAAGTGGATGCTTTCAGTTGGTCCTTGCCCACTGCTGTACATCAGTAGCTGTCATGTATGTCAAAGATCAAGAGGAAAAAAAGCTTTTTCTCAGCTCAGAAAGAAACACGTATTCTTAGGAAGACATTGATTACAGTTTTCAAACAGAGAAGGAGGGGAAAGAGAGGGCTAGTAACTATCTTTTGTGGGCTCCAGCAGTTCACCCTTATTTTGCATTCATTCCACACATGGCCATGGTCAATGGTGCAGTTCTGTACTGCTGAGACAGTACTAATTTCAAGCTATATTTAGTTTTTACCAAAACACATAAATGTACCATTATAAGACATCTTGAAAATGTTACCCTGGTAGCCTACAGCACATTTCCAAACTATTTTTTTTAATATCAGTTCTCTCTTATCTACATGCCTAGGCTAACTTCATCTCTATCATGCCAGTCTCAGTCACGTTTACACCCTATTCACAACCAAGTCTCCCAGCACACTTTGAGTTTCAGAATAGACTGAGTATGAAATGACATGGCTTAAGAAACTTCCCTTTGTTCTTAAATAGCACTGACAAACTCAGGTTACGATACAGAATGTCCTGTTGGCTAAGTGCACATGGGGCCAAAGACACCTCTAGTGCAACTCTGCCAAGCTTGAGATGACGCAAGGGATGCATTTAATGTTCTTCTCCTTTTGTTCAAACTGCATGAAGTCATTGTGAGAGCTAGAATTGAGACCAGTACAATTTTACTGCTACAAATAGACCAACATGACTAAAAGATGGAAATAGGAACAATGAATTTCAGTTCATTATTTCCTCTCCAAACCCTGAAGCTCAAGCGTTTTCCTTGACACTGTCACTAAATTTCTAGTGACCCACAAGCTGACATAAACACGTGGAGAAGACTCCTCAATGATCAAACAGAAGGCAAATACAGACTGTGGAATATCCTTGAAAAGATTAAATAGAATTTCATATAAATTGAACACAGCATTCTCAGTAAGTTACAAACAGACTCTGATTAAATGATTGCCATGTAAGTATTTTCCACAAACTCAAAGCTCTGTTGTATTTAGCAGATTTCTATAGACTGATTTCAGAAGATTCCTTACACAGGGAATGCCCTGATACTAGTTTGTAATACTTCCTGACCTTGTGATGTTCTCTGACTACTGCCATAATATAACTATATGATCTCCTGATTCACTTTATTGATTTGTTCTTTACTGTTTTAATGGAGACAGGCATGAGGGTGCCTTCAGCTGCTGTATAACTTCATTAGCAAACATTACTGCATTTACAAGAAAGAGCCTTCTCATAGGCCTCCACTAGAAGAAACATGCCTGGTCACTGCGTTTCCTTGTCTGCACGGTAATGTTCCACACATGGAACCACCAGGCTTCGTGTTAAAATCTCAGAGGCTTTTGCCCATTTACACAGTATTTATCTGAGATGAAACTTGGAAAAATCCCCTTAAGTCCTCTCTGCCTTCCTCCATGCAACAGAATCAAACTTGCCCATTCGGCCTCCTGACCTACGATGGTGAAGACAAAGGAGCACTGACTTCTCTGCTTAATTTAAATATGGGCATTTAGGAGCTGGGAAGGGGCTTGTTGATGTCTGCCACCGTAAGCATTGCTTCTGAGGCACAGTTTTGCTTTCAGGAACAATGTCCTGATTTTGCTCCTACAGAGGTAGAAAAGCATTAATAATCTGGCCAATGCGAATGGACTCTCAGAACCACTGCTGGCAACCATGTTTGGGAATCATGAAGTTTATGACAAACTAGCCGGGGTAACATCCTCATTTCTTGACCACCTCTTACCACTGAGGCATCTACATTTTCACAGCTGGTTGATATTCTGGAGCTGCAGAATGGTATTTTGACTTTTTCCTTTATCTTTGGAATATTCAAATAGTGGTTGGTAATATTATTTTTCAAAATTTCTACAGAAGCATTTATCTCAAGGACTGCATAAAATGATTCAAGTAACCTTAAAATATAGATAGCTCGGCAGTAACTAATTTGCTATCTTTGATACACCAGAGGTGAACAGATTAAGCAAGCTAGTTTGCTATCTACTAGATAAGAGAGGAATGTATTATCATTTTCACTGATTAGTATCTTGTGCAGGTAATTATACTTCTCCTTTGCACATAATTAAAGTGAAGGTTGATTTCCATTTATTCTTCAGAGTGGTAAAATTATCAAGTTACTTCTCAACTAATTATTTTCTGTAGTATAGCAGTGTTTCAGATCCCTGTCACATTCCATTTAGCAAACACAATAGCTCTGAATAAGACTTATCACAGCCTGGGACATTTATGCTATTAATTTGGAGGGGAAAAAATCTTTAGATGGATGCTATCCAAGCTGAAAATGAATTTCATTCCAAACATTCAATCGGTTTTGGTTTTTTTTTTAAAGATCTAGCACTGAATCTTTTGCCTCTTTACAATCTCTATCTTTTGTTTGTTTAATTTGTCCTTAATTTGTTCAAGTTCACAACATTTCATCTCACAAAGATTCAGTGAATTAACTTCTTATGATAATTTTTTTTTTTTCTATTTATTTCATATGAGCGACACCTTGTTTTAAGGCTCTCATGGTGTTAAATATAGCAGTGATATGTGTTTGTTGGGATTAATTTTTTGAGACAAAAGTAGAAACACCACCAGCATTGTGATTTGTAGAGAAGTAGCCATGCAGAATAAACTGGCAAGAAATCCCTACATTATCAGCAAATGCAATTGTTGGTTGAAACCACTTTTTTAAAAGACAATTTCTTTTATATTTTTTCTGCTAGAAGCACTTAAACGTCTCTGACTGAAACTGCTGTCATTTGCAGAAGGAAAATTTAGCTCCTGCTATTATTTTCCATCTTTCCATTTAGCATCCTTTTGAAATAGCTCTAAATTACATGGTCTGTCCCACTCCTGATTCTTAGATTTGATGTCACCCTCCTTCAATGGTTTTTCCCCTTTCCAACAGTAAGAACAAAACATAATTACTATTACCATTCTGCAGGTGTCAAATTTAAAGCCATCCTTCAGCTGTTACTGGTTGTGGCGATTTTTCTTCTCCTGTTCATTGTCCTGCTTGGCCATTGTGGTTCTTTGTTGTGCTTCAAAAGCGTAAGTTCTGCACATTATTTTTCTGCTCAAATGTAGTTCTTCTCTGCCAGTTGGATCAATTTGATTCCATTACAGACCTCTCAGAGCTGGATTCTCCCCTCTTATTCCAGAGTAACTCCACTGAAAATGATCTTTTTCTTGACTCGCTTCAGCAAAAATTAGAGTAGAAACTGCCTGTCCTTTTTACCCTTTTCCTTTTTTTCTTTCTTTTCCTTACACAGCACTGAGATGTAGTTTTTGTCTGCAACAGTGGTTTATCTGTGGTAGACAGTACTAAATATCAATTCACCCCACCTCCACTGCTATATCCTGTTATCTGGCACCTGATGTGCTATGAATTATTTGTTCTTCTTTATTTCACTCTGCATTATGATAATTGGACATATTGTCTCAAAGATCGGATCCCCTTTGCTCTCCTTTCTCCTGTAGCTTTTGGAGTCTGCTTTCATTGCAGTCCAGGCAAGGTGCCATCGAAAGTCTTGAACAATCCTGAAAAGTGCAACCTGCTTCTGTCAGCTCCCATTTCCATCTTGGAAATTCTGATGTCCGCAAATTATGGAACAAATCAACTTACGTTCCCTGTGACCCCCACAATTTATGACTCACTTATAAAATATTTAAAAAATAAGAACTTTTAATCAGGTACACTGCTCAATAACCATTTTCCCCCCATGGTTAATTTAGTGCCAAGAACATTGTTAGACAGGCAGCGTGGCAGAATTAAACTGATTTATCCACAGACAAGGTACAGCACAAGCAACACATACTTCCCAATACCATTTGATCATTATGATTCCGGAACAGTCCATGGGGAAACCATGTTTAAAATATAAGAGGTAGAGCCCTGTCATCATTCCTGCAGGCACTGATCCAGCAGAGCACTTGCGTACATCCACAGTCTGATTGATTTCAGTGGAATTATTATATGCTCAAAGTTTCTCATGTATTTAAGTGTTTTGCTGGATTAAAGCCACAACCCCTTGATTCTGATAAAACTGGCCAGTGCCTGTTAAGTTTCTCAGACAGGGTTTTGTGAAGAAATGCTTGTTCACTGGGACATAGATTGTGATCACCAGCTTGATCACACAGCTGACATTCAGCTGTCCTAAAATAGCTGTTCTGTTCTGGAGGCAATACTTAACAATAGCTAAAAGTAAAAAAAAAATCTCCTACCCTGTTGCCCCTTACCTAAGCTAGCCAAAGGAAGTCTTGAACTCCTCAAACTTAATAAGTTTATTTTACAGAAATTAAGGAAGATGTCTAGGTTCTTTCATAGAAAATTATCAATTAAGAACTGCAGTCTGAACCATGTTTTGTATCTGGCATTTTAAATGGCTTTTATTAACGCTTGAGCTAGTCCTTTCTTTGCTTTTTTCCTAAAGGGTACTGCATGTGTGTCTGATTTTGTTCTACAAAAAATAATTGTGAATATAGGAAAGTGAGAAAATATATTCTACCCTGTTCACACCTGAAAGCAAACTAATGTTATCCACTTACTTTTTTAAAAACTAAAAATAGATTTAAGAGATACCCCTCTGAAAAGAATTCTATCCATGGATATTGAAATTGTAAGTCATTCAAGTTCACAAACGAAAGTCCTCTAAGGCAAAAGAGAGCAAAGCTCAAAGACTGAGCACCTGTCCGGGAAAGGAATTTAAATTCAAAGAAGAAATGAGGCACTACAGGGTCTGCATTACCTGGCCACTGGTGCATGCCTTTGGTGCTTTGTTAGGATCAGTGCCAGGTTTCAAACAGCCAACAGCTGAGGCAATATCCACTTAATAGGCACTCCAGTAAGATTAACCATAGCTTACTCTGAGAAAAAACTACGCTTTCTAATTATTGCAATACTTTCAATACTGTAAAGAGACAGAACACAAACGAGAATTGTAAGAATTGTGCTTCCACACTAAAAACTATTGACAAATTGCATCTTATATATGCATGTTGTCGATTTGCTAATTGCTGTTAGCACTGATGATTTAGCACACATACACAAGAATATTTCTGTACTGCCTCATTCTTTGCTAATTTAATTTTTAAATGGTGCCAACTGCAGAGGAGTTGCACAAGTGTCCTGCAGAAATTTTGTTACAAAGTGAAACAAAAGGAGCAAAAAATAGTAGTTTCCTTTAGAAATATGAAGAGCCCTTGTTTGCTTCAGACAATAATCATCATGTGTCAAAATTTAATATACTGCATTTAGCTATTTATTTATCTTCTAATAAGCAGACACAGGGCAGGAAGAAGATACTCAAATATCTGAAGCAATTTCTGAGGAGTTTCAATAATCGAGCATGAACTGAAATCAGTCCTATTCATCCCCCAAATTTGCATATTTTCAGGTAGAAGAGCAGTTATTTCCAACAAATAAAGGAAAATAAGGATCAAGAAAAACAAGCAATGACAGCCAATTCTTTTTCAGAGCTTTTAATCTGCGGATATCTAAACAAGATGGTTTAGCTGGCAAATATGGATTGTGGAGCAGTGCAACTACTTGAAGGGGGAAAAAAAAACCCCCAAACCTCCAACAAACAGGGCAGATTTCTGCATCCAAATTGAGCATGATATTTGTCATTATCAGACCTTTTCTCCAACTCTCCTCGACCTGAAAAATCCAGCAATAGCTGTGGATTCCTTGTTTTTTCGTCCTTAAAACCTAAGCAACTGTTCTCAAGTATATTCAATCCAGTATTCAGACTTACACCATCATCACTACTGAGATTATGGTCCATCACAGGTTTCTAGGTATGCAGCATTCGACAGCACACTGTGACTTTAAATCTTTTCTTCCACAAATCCTAATCGTAACTAAAGCCTACTCCTAGCTTTAAAGGCACAAAATTACTTTCATCTAAATACAGTATAGACCACCATCCGTGCCCATGTCAGTCCTTAAACCAACTGTCCAATGCCTAGACGATCTGGAAATAAACTGAGCTCTTTCCAATCCTATTTCAACATCAGGTTCAAACTACCTTTAATCATTTTCAAATGATGAGAGTGTAATGAGAACTGCAGACAAACCCCACTTCCCTTGTCTATTTTTAGACTACACAGAGTACAGCAGTTTCAGGATTCAGCAGTAAACTGAACTCAGCCATATTTCCTTCCCAAAATCCTGCCCTAATACATACCCTGTTCTTTGCTGTAACTGGAATTCTGCATAACACCAAAACATCAAATACTACCTTGACACTGCTATTAAACTCTAACATCTGGATCTAGAAGGACGTCCCAACAAACCTCAGTAGAAATGACTTTTCCTTCTAAATCTTAATCCTAATAATTTATTTCTCCGAACCTCACTCAAGAGGATAACTAGAAAAAACAGGGCTTTGTGTCATTCATCTTCGCTGACATTATTACTTACACAAAACTACGCAAACTTACTCAAAACAAATGCATAAATGTTTCTTCTGCCAAAAATTGTCCTGAAACTCAACCTTAACCACAGACATCACTATGCCAGGGAATCTAAACACAAGCAACTCCTCCCCACTGACCTCAGCCCTCATCCCAGATATTTCATGGATTGGGAGAATACTGCAATAAAACTAACTCAGCAATTCCTCCTTTCTAAATTTAACTTAGCATAACCACTTTCCTCATCTGAATCAAGGTGATTTGTCCCTGATGAAAACCAAACATTATCTATTCTTCCATGCTTATACTCACATTTATCCTAGAAAACCAGCAGTACTGCAGCAATAAACCTGATTCATAAATACATCTTTTTCTGTCCCTAATCCTATCAGTAGCCTTAACGATACCCAGGAGAACAGAATCCAGAAGAAAAACAAACAGTTGTCATTCATCATTGCTGACAACCTCACTTATCCTACAGTAACACTCCACATAGAAAACAGCATTCAGCCTAACTCAGAAATGCCTCTGTTCACAAATTCTTCAATCATAATCCCTCAACCACCACCCTAGCACTAACCTTCACCATAGCAGGGAGCCAAAACCTAGAGGGAAGCTGATTCTAGCCCCATCATGCATTTAAGATGAGAGCAAACTCATCCTGCATTTCCCTGCCCTAGAGAATATAGAAATAAATTTGACTTAGAAATGTTTGATTCCCCCGACTTCGCTTATACCTAGCTTTCACTGCAACTGAGGGACCCTCACTTCACCAAATACTGAACATCAGGCACTCATTCCTGATAAGACTTGCAGTTTTCCAACATTTCCGAGCCTCCCATAATGTAGCAATGAATTCATCTGATACGGGTGTGCTTTTCCACAGCCCATTCTTAGTCACTTCTAGGTGACCAGTAGCAATTATTTCATTCAATTTTTATTTCTTGTCCAAACAGAAACCCTAAGCCATATGCCCTTTCCTTAACCCTAAACCTGAACCTTACTTCCAACCTTAACTCCACTTATTAACTATATCTGTGTGACCAAGGCAGAGAAAAAAACATATTAGTCACTTGTTTCGTTTGACAAAAGACCTAAAAACCTTCTGGAAATATGTGCTTCTGCACCTAGAGGAAAAACAAGCATCAGTTGTTCCCTGCTACTAACACTTATATTTCTGGTCCATACAGAATGTAGAGTTTAAATCAATCATACAGGAATCCTTTCCAAATACTAATCTTAATCTTAACCTTTTACTCCAAACTGAACTGTTAAGCTAGTCTTTATGGTACCTATGGTATTAGTACTTGCGCGAAAAGTCATCTCTACCAGTGCTAGGTGCATCTTTAGTTTCTTCACCTTCTAGAACGCAGCTTTAAACCCAGTTACTCCTCTGTCTGTGGTCACAGCACCAAACACAGCTACGATTATTACTGGGCCATCAGGACATAGCTGAAAATGCTATGTCAGTCTCTTGTCCCTACTGGTAATTCTACTCATTCCTGATTTCTGGGCATTACTGAATGAAACACAAATGCAACGTATGAATGCATATTTTTCCACCTTTAGCTTTACCCCTTCCCTGGTTAGGCTTCTTTTGACCAGTACTGAACATCAGCCCTTAGCCCCTGCAGTCACTAGTGCCCACCTTAGGTTTTGAGGCCACACAGAATACAAGAACAGACTTGATAATTTAATGCTTGCATCTTTTCCAAAGCCCTAACCCTTATCTTCACTAGATACTTAATTACAGCAAGGACTTACATTAAAACCAACACTTGTTATAAATCCTTGCCAATACTTGCACTCATCCTACTTTTCTGGGCTATGCAGACGGCAGTGACAAGCTAAATATATCAGCCTTGATTTTCCCACACTCAGGCTGGCACCTAGTTCTAACTTTAAAGTCAGTTACACAGGGTAAGCAGCACCTACAGCAAAATTACTCATTAGCCACGCTTCCCTGGTGCACGCAGGCTCACCCCAGATTTCCAGACTTTGCAGATAGTTTATCTTTCTCTCTCTCTCTCTCTATATATATATACACTATATATATATATACACACACACTAGTTTCTCTACCAAGCACAGCATTGCACGTGTGTTTGTGTGTGTGTGTCTTTATGCAAACATACCCATAAGAAGGTTTATGTGGTTCAAGCAGACAGACATCTGAGGTCAAATTCTGGTAATCCAACTATTTCTGTGGAGACAAGCTCCAGAATGCTTAAATGACTGCTGGTAATTTGTTTTACAATCACTGGACCGCTTTGCCAGAAAAGAGTAGCTGTTCCTTGTGCTGCCCCACAGGCTGCTCCTCTGCCGAGGCCTGCAATGCCCAAAGTTGTGCTGTCTGTCAGGGTTCTGTAGCAAACTTTTTCTTGGTAGGGACAGGGACTATTCAGGTTTTATAAAGAAAGATTAGCTTCCTTCCCTTTCCCAGTGGAAAGCAGAAAAAACAGTGCCTCTCAGCATTACTTTGTCACTTTTTATCCTCCTCATCACCTTGTGACTTTTCTTACTGTTTTGTGTTCCCCTATGATCCAGGCAATCGGGCAGAAGTTACGAGGACAAAACTGTGAGTGTCCACCCATTTCTTTGCATAGATAACTCAGCTAAATCACAAAGTTATAGCACTCTTTTGTGTTCATGAATACATTAACTGGTCCTCTTATTGAACTCTGAGGATTGGTGCTCATTACCCTGATGGAAGATCTATTACACATTATAGATGAGGCATTTCTTAAATAATCTTGCATCTCGTATATAACACAAGGAATGTAAACCTAATGATAAACATGGAATATCAAATAATCAATGGAACACTCACACTGAACTGCTCTGCAAACAGTTTATCCACCAGATCAAATAAAAGCTATTAATTGAGCAAGTTTGAACAAACACATCCATACAGTCTTGATCTCCTCAGACAATCTGCAAACAGTTTAAATGAGCTCAGTCACACTAGTTCCTTTTCACAAAACCTTCCTCTTTGAACCTGCTTGCTGACAGATCTCTCTTACCTCTAGCTGAAGACACCTATAGGGTATGAAAATGACAAACAACAAGATGGAGCTGTTGTGGTACTCACACAGACACTAATGGGAAATGAGGCCCCCAAGCTCCCCCTGTGTCATGGTGTGACCTGCCACCTTCCAAACTCAGGTGCTCATTCTACACAGGTGTGCATTTACTCCTGCAAACCCAGGCAGCTTCTGAGGGTTTCACCTGGAAATTTTCTGAAACTTCTTTGCTATCATGACCTACCTACAACAAAAAAACCCCTAAGAAATGCAAGCAAATACAAGCAAAGCAATAAACTATAAATCAGCACCAAGCCCAATGACTCAGTGGTCCACAAAGAACAGTCAGACCAGCTTTACCATTTCTTTTCTTAACATTAGTTTTGAATTTTGAGTGATTTTTCTTTTGTGTAAATTGATTTCCAGGTAAACCATCTAACCACCAGGCACTCCACATGCTAGCAGCCAAGCTCTGCTAGAAAACAAACAAAAGCACTTACTTGCACCCATCCAATTGCATTTATAAGTTAGTAAGAAAGCAATCAGCCAAAATGTCACTCTAACAGTGTAACTTTGCAGCACTTACAACGCCTGACAGTTCAATGTTTTTGTTAAAAGTGTATTGAGGAACAACAGTTAAAGCCAAAGGACAGGGAGCTTGACTTCAGGTGCAACAGTATATCTTCTCTGAACGTGTATGTCGCACTTCAGTATGCAAAATGAACAGAATAATGCTGAAAACATAGCTTACATAGAGTAACACTTACATAGCATGAGTCTCAGTCAGCTCAGGTTATGCGTGACTTCAAATTATCAGATGAAAGCAGATTTTTTTTTATTATCAGACACATTAAAAATTAATTATTGTTGCAATTTTTTGCAAGTTATCATATGCTTCTCGTATCAAAATATCTTTGTGTTTCTTACTTCAAGAGGCAGGAGTTTTACCAATAACTTCATTTATTTGAGGACACAGGAAAGGAAGTTTGTGAAATATCTCTGGGTTCCATGTCATTTCAGAAATTAACTAATTGATCTTTTAAAGCTGCTGAAAGGTGCTAGAGAACTACCTAACTTGTCAGGATTCACATGCTAAGCACATAAAAGGAAATATTTTCAAGTTGAACAGTATGCATAAATTAGGAATCAGTACTGATAGCTATTATAAACAGGTGAGAGAATGGTAGACATCTCGGTAATTTTTTCAGACTATGTAGATTTTTGAAGAACATAAACACAACAGGAGCTGCTGTGAGATTTTAAAATTGGATTTCTGTTGTGTACAGCACTGAAGAATGCAAAGCGTATCTTATTCAAGAGATCTATCACCCACAGAATCAGTATGCAACTCGCTCATCATCAGAGTGAAACATTTCAGTTTGCCATTTCTAGGTCTTACTTATTTTCAAAATACTCAGCCTTTCTGCTTTTTCTTATCTTTTTTGACTATGTAGAAGGTTCGCTAATAAATAAGCAGCTCAGGCAGAATGATACGAAGCAGAAGAGCAAACCATGAAATCAATTTGGTAAGCAAAACAAACCTTAAAAGCAAGGTAAGACAATGGAAAAAAAAGATTATGAAGTTAAAAAACTGCAAAGAGGAATTGCATGTTCCTGAACGCTCTAATTGGTTGAATGTTTTTCAACAAAAAAATATTTTGTAAAAGAAGATTTTCTTTCACAGAGAAGTGACAATTTTGGCAAAGTGAATTTTAAAAGTGAAAATATGTTTTATAGAAGATGCAGCTTTCCATGCTTTCTGTGAATGGCTTGCATCATTCAGTACATGGAAAACAGTAAAGAATTTGACGCTATGTTTTTCCTGAGTTTTAAAATTTCTTGCAGCTTTGCTGTCTAGAAAAGAGGCACAAGAAAGAAGAAGAAAACATAGTTTTGTAATTGCACATGGTTTTCCAGCAGATGGAAAAAAGTAACAAAAATGAGAAAAGTTTTTCCCCTTCTCCCAACCTCCTCCTGTTCTTTTTAATTCTAACACAGGAAGAAAATTACTTCTTAAGAAAATTTTTGGTAAGGTTTCCTCTGAAAATCCCCATGGGAGAATTCTCATTTCTACCCAGCTCTATTGAGAGTTATTCTCGTCCCTTGAGATAAACAAGCCTTGTGCCTGTGCCATGCTGCTTCACAGATTCTTTAGTATGACAGATGCTTAAGTCAGTGATTTTATAGCACCATTTACTTCATTGGCATTTTCAAGTACTGAACTCCAGGGCCAAACATCAATTTCCACTTATTTATCAATACTTGAGATTACCCATAGGAGCCTTTTCCCTTAACCTCCCTCATGAACAGCGGGAGGTGAGAGTGCTGTGCAGGAGTTCAGCCGATACACCTTTCCCTGCCCCCTCCGGTGTTCACAGCTTTATTCCAAGAAGCCTGACACATCCAGATTTTGTCTGAAGAAGAAAAGAAAAATGAGGGGCAAAAACCCCAGTAAGGCTCTCTGATGTACTGCTCCTTTCCAGGTAGCTACATTGTACTATGATGTACTGCTTTCAAAAGCTGGCTACTGCTGCTTTAAGAATAAAGATAAAGGACTCGCAGAGGTTTCAGATAGGAGAAGTGCAATGGTTTAAACAGCAACAGGTTTTTCTTTGCTCCTACAAGACACTGGAATTTCACAGCTGACTTTAGAAGCACTGTGGAAGCCCAGCAATGTGTGCCTGCATGTATTCAGAGATGCCCAAGCCATTAAAAAGTCAGCTTTTCCACATTGTTCCCTATATACAGGATGCTTTCCCTGGCTGGACTATAAAGGTATTATTCTGCCTGCCTTCAAATTCCTTTCCAAGGTATCAGGAGGCCAATTCATACCAGGCAAGATGAGTGACCCGTATGAATCAGTAACACTGATTTTCATTCCCTTTTTGGTTTAAATGTATTTAGCAAGAGACAACTTTAAAATGAACAATAGCAAATGATCATACTCATAACTAGTGTATGTTTATATGGCACACTGCTGAGCCCAGGTCAATATTATTTAACTCCCAGCAGGACTCAATAGTTTCGGATTGGTGACCAGGTTTTAGAGCTCTTGACTGGCTCACCGGGAGTGCAGGCAGAGCAAGCTCACAGCTGGCTTACCGCGCTGTGTGAATGCATGAATTCCCTGTAACTCATGCTCCTATCACTGTGATCTCTGCCCTTTCTACTAATTTTCCAGTCGTTAGTACCTGTTTCTCTGCACACAAGTACTTTAGAGAAAGAGTCATCTATTAAATTGCATCTAAATAATATCATACAGTCAGAGGTATTTGAGCTGGACATCCCTCAGAAAAAAGAAATAATCTAAAAGCAATCAACAGAAACAAAGCAGACACCATCGCAGCTCAAGCACAGAAAGGAAGAAATTAAATAGGGAATTTCAAGGCGTTCCACATCAGACAACTTGTCACCCCTTCAGACTTCTCTGGGTAAGTGAGGAGAACGTGGGGAAGCCAGAAGACACTCAGAATCTGGCACAGATCTGGCATCCTTGTGTACCACTTTCAGTGTTCTCACATTTGAATGAGGCACAAAACCTGCTTTATGAACGTATAATGGTGATGATAATACTTTGCACTTCAAAAGCTGCTTCTCTTATACAGTCTGAAAGATTAACGAATGAGACTTCACAAACCTATGCTAGTTAGCATTTAACTGATCACAGTGTTTACACTGACACACACATCTTTATTTTTGAGAAATAATTTCACTGAAAGCTTCAGTAAATTGCTGAGAAGAGGGACTTATAATCATCAAGGGCCAAATCCTGCCTGTTATCTTCAAACCAATTCAGAAAGTATCAGGGTTTGGTCCAAAACATTTCCCATAAGCAAAAACACATTTCCTGGTTTATTTTCTTTTCTCGTATATCCTCATACACTGCAATCTTCTTTTGACTCATTCTCTCTCTATTGATTTGATATCACTATTTCTCTTTCTTCCTCTTGTGATAGTAACTGTGTCTGAGAAGACTAAAGCGAGATCAGTACTTGAATTGCTTTCCTTGGCTGTTGAGTTTTCTTTTAAGCTGCAAGTATTCCAAAATCTACAGCGTATCTGTCAAGCAGAAACCACAGCATGCAAATCGATAGACATGCCTAGGCTACTAAGACCGAAACTTTTGACAATCCCAAAATAGAGCTTGAAAACATGTATTGGTGCATGGTGATTTCTTGCTTCTCCCCCAGTGACCACATATACGTGTTATCCTTGCTCTGACTCCAGCTCCAGCAGCAGCCAGCTAGTCCTGGTTACAAACTACAGGCTGCTCTTTATTCTCAGATCTAAGCTATTTTAGTCATTACTGATCTGCAGGAGAATGTATTTTTGCTCCTGAGTGTTCAGTTCCTCTGAGACATTCAAACTCATTTGAAATACTTACGGAAAATGTAAAAGACAGAGGGGAGGATGGTGCTGTCTGCAGAGACCTGCCAGACTAACCTTGCAAAAACATGTCCATCACAAACACTAATCTTTCTCTGAAAACTAAAGCAGGTGTTTCCTTCAATTTTTCTCCTGTTTACAAATGGTAGCCCAATTCTGTCCTGCTCACTCAGGCACGACTCCCAGTGAAATCTCGCTCCCTCTCTCGAGTTCAGAAATGTTGCCTCAGTAGATAGGACAATATGTCTGTATTGACTGGGGGCAACAGACCTCATTTCCCCTTGCTATCATTATAACGTCACTGATTGAAGTGAAATAACTCAAAAAATAAGATATACCTAAGTGGCAAAGCACAGTGCTGTGGGTGAATACAGAACTATTACCGAACTAGCCTGGATCCAAGAGCAACAAAGCTATGAATGCCATGTCTACCTGGGCAGGTATGGGTGGTAACATGCCAGACCTGCACTAATCCAAGCTGGTAGGTGTTAGCCAGCTCTGATCTGGCAACCGGGCAGCGGCATTAGACCCAGAGCTGAAGAACACAGGAGAAAAGCAGGGCTTCCTCATGCAGCACATGCTGCAGTGTCTATGCAATTGCCACACTACAGCTGGTTGGTGCTCAGCTGGCCCTGTCCTCGCTTCCGGCTGACGTGTGACAGCACAGACGCTTACCTCTCGTCAGACTGCTCAGCGTATCACTGCTGTTGCTCTGGGCAATTCTGAACTTTTTTTTCTAGTGGGTGAAATAAAGGTAGAGTTTCCAGAGACTGTTTTCCCCTTCACGCCTTTCTGACCTCCACGAACAGTCACAAAACCAAGACGGTAACAAGATTTTGATCTAGTATTCTCCAAGCAAAGAGAACAAAATAAGAAATTCTTGGTCCTTCAAGAAGATGGATGGCAGAAGGATGGTTCCAAGCAACAGAGTAAAATGTGAGGGGGAAGACATTCTTCCGAAGACAGCAGGTAATATCTTACAGAATGTTTTACAATAAGCTACAGAAAGATTCCCTCTTTGTAAACCATGTGTATACTACTATACAAAATAATTTTAAAAAAAGAAATACGATCTTAAAAGGTAAAAATATGCTCAATATACCTTGTTCAGACACCCATGGAGATGAAAACAGTACTCAAAATCAGAGTATCTTCATATTATTTTACTGGGAACTGTAATGACAATACCGAACAGAACCTACTCATATCTGCTCCACCAACAGTGAGAGAGAAATTGGGAAGCACACAGCAGGGCCAGGGAGAGACTGCCACCTCTCCCTGACTAAAGAAAAAAACACTAAATGCAGCAGTTAGGGCAGATGCAATTAAATGGAAATATAGCCTCTCCGAGAGATGAATATGATGGTAAAACCACTAATGAGAGAGCTAATTGATTCAGCAGGTTAGAGTAGTGATGAAGAATCATCTACTGGATGCCTAAATCAGATCATCTGACACCTGCAGAGTATGAGTGTGGCTCATCCAAAGTAGTGGGCCTGCTGTTAGCCTATTAATAATTTCATTGTTCATTTCTTGCTTCTTAATCTATTTGTTTCACCAAGCTTTGTGTGTTTGATTAAAAAGAAA
Organism: Falco cherrug; assembly: GCF_023634085.1. Taxonomy (NCBI): domain Eukaryota; kingdom Metazoa; phylum Chordata; class Aves; order Falconiformes; family Falconidae; genus Falco; species Falco cherrug. The sequence continues at coordinate 17,315,146 of NC_073711.1, forward strand.
GGCAAACAAACAAACAGCCACATGCTCTCACACTGAAACGATGACATTTCACAACAGCTACCTCTCTTGATTAATGCAATTTTCAACTACTTGCAACGAATTGAGTAATCTGGTATTTACTAGATCTTAACCATTTTTCTTTTCCAAGCTAGAAATGGGGCAGCCTCAGGGGACTGTTGTAGCTTTTGTATGTTGTCATTTTATATACTTTTTTATATATTGGTTTTTGAAGTACTGTGAATTTCAGTTTTGTCAGAAATTTGTTCATTTTTCTTGGTGTTACTACCAGTTTTCCTAGGTGACCAAAGGAGACTGAATTAAAATTCTATCTGGCCAGCTGCAACCTCTAATCATTGGCAGAAAGCCTGCATGTGAATAAAGCCTACCTGGTGAGTAAGAAATTGAATGCTTGTGTCTTTTTGCTGTTATGGGGATGGGTTTACGAAAGTAGAAAAACAACCGAAGTTTTCATCATGGGATCAAAAGCTAAATCAGGTGGTAGTGTCTGTCAGAAAGTCACCTGCTTATGTAAGACATTGAGGCCATTGTGCACATTTCATTAAGAAATAATCCCACAGCATTTTATAATCCTGATTCAGAAAACCAAAGTATCAATAACTTAGAGTCATTGCAGAGAAAGAAGCACAACAGAGAATTCTTCATTGTGTGAAGAATGCACTTATTCTTGGGAAGCAAGCAAACATCTTGCCTCTCAAATAAAGTATGCTAATAAAAGCATCATAAAGCACTGATCCTGTAAGGTACCCAGGGTGTTTGGCTTCAATAAGTTGCTTCTGTTCGGAGACAATTGCTTATATGAACTAGGTATACATTTGGAACAATTCAGTTATACAGCAAGAATACAGACAACATTTTCTTTCTGTAAATCCAAATGGGAAAAAAAGAATCCTAAAACCGATCAAGAGTTTCTTGTTCAGAAACCCAAGCTGTCCTACCACTCAGGTCCTGTGTCAAAAGAAACTATTCTCAGGCTTAATTTTGAGGCAATACTTGTACTCACTGCTCTTGAGATCGGACATACTTTTTTTTCCACCCATCATCCCGCTCCTGCATCTGCAACAAGGCTCAAGGGAAATCTCTGTGTTGTTCACTGTTCTAGATGAGCCTGACTTCTTCAGCTATCCTAAAATTAAACAATGTATAACTACTCCCCTGTTTATTATGAAAGAACAGTAGCTGGTAAACCAACCTGCTTCACTGAGGTTTACAATTATATGTATACTTGTAACTCCTCAACACCCAACAGCACATCAATAGAAAGAAATTCCATGATGGAAAGAAATAAGTCCCTCATAGAGCAATTGAGACTTTATTATTGATGGAAACTTTTAAATCATTGTAAAGTCCAAAATCAGACTTTCAAGCCATTTATCTCTGTGCCTACCCAGGGGACCAACACTAAAATGTGGCTTTACTCCAAGCTTTAGATATACTGATACATCTGTGTCTACTTACCACCCACCTGCAAATTAAATGAACCAAATTCCCCTTTTCTTTCCAATCAAGATGCCAGTGGTGTACTTAAGTATTTTCTTGTCATGAAGATGCCAATTTAGACTGACCCACACCCCGTGATGGGTGTGGGTCAGTCTAAATTCACACACCTTTGCCTGTTCCCAGTACACATTGGGCCAGTACAATTGGTTTTGGCACTGTGTTCTGAATGGGATCAAGGCATGGATAAAGATTAAAAATAAACACTTTCTGGATTGCTTGTGCCCTGTATTATTCCACTGGTCTGGTTCACCCCCTGCACCCTTGAGCAGTTTGGTGTCACAACGGACAGGATGGCATGGAGATGGATACAAACTGCTTAAGCCAGTACTACCACCAATATAAATGTTTGTCAAACTACAGCTTTAAGATACAAACCAAATTCAACCAAAATGCAGGTTTTGACTGCCACTTTAGAAGATGTTTTCTCTAAGAACAGACTGTCAATATCCTATTTACTCTTCAGTTCAAAAAGGTGGGGTTTTGTTTGTTTGCTTTAGCATGACAAACTATGTGCCCGTTGCCACACTCTAAGCAGGAGAAAGCGACTCCCCGGGGGGTCAGCCAGAGGTATGGGAGATCAGTCCAGCGCAGCTTTAGAGACTCTGCCATTCATTTGCTGGTGGTGTCAGCTCCAGACTGTGCAGGTTGCTATATATTGCACTGCTATCCCTTCTGCTCCCCCCCTTCCCTGTCAGGCAGATACTGCTTTTTCTCATTGCCCTCTCATATGTCTCCTTTATTACTCTGGTTGCGCTGTCATTTATCTGAGTTTGGCCTTTCTCATGTTATCTTCCAATTGTCATTTGCAGTTTACAGTCACTATTTCTGTGTTTGGAGGAAGTCAGTCTCTAATGCTGAAGATTTTGCTATAGCAAGGTAGTCTCTGCAGGGATACTTAAAGCTTCTGCTCTTAGTGCCTTCCAGAAATGTTTCTTTAATAACACACATAAATATTAAAGGAAGAGAAGGAAAATTGGGAGGAAGAGAAGGAGGGCTTTGTTATTTTTTCTGACCCAATTTCCACCCATCACTTCAATTAGGTTCTCAGAGACAGATGAACTTCTGCATCCTTTTTCCCTCCGATACCTTCTGTACAACTCCATATGGATCTTCAAAAAATCCTGTCTTGCTCAACCTTCCCTCCCTGTTCTCTGTCTGCATGAGTGCCCTATTTCTATTCCTTATTTCTTGGTAATTGTATTCAAACACTCTCTTTGTTCTTTGTTTGCTAACCTGCATTTTTTTCCTCTCGTCAGCTTATCTCTTTTTTAGTCCTTTTGATTAAAGTTCTCAATTCATTTAGTATCTTTCTGTTTCTCCCCAGTCCTTCTAAAGTGAAACTATAAAGCACTGCAGGGAATGCTTGTATTTACCTCCCAATTCTCTTAGCCAGGCTTTCAGGCTGACTTGTGAGCTGTATGCTACTACATCTTAAAAGTTTCCAATCCTACACTGTCATTTTACTCTTCCCTTCCCATTCTCCTCTGGCAATAGCAATAGCTTTACTTTCTACACCCATCACGGCCTTTTAGAATTGTGATTTGCTGCTGCTAAAGTCCTTTCCTGATGATCAGATAAACTGAATAACCTGCACAATTTGGAGTGAACATCTCTGTGCACTGGCAGCGTAACTGCGGCAGGAGTGAAGAGGTGACAGGTTGCTACATCATGTATTTTTCAACGCACACATTATGTCACAGTTTTTCATCCACCGTCTGTCTGAGGTAGCAAGGAAATTGGATGAGTGTTAGGCTGTAATTCTCCTTGGACTTGTCTTACATTTTAAAACAAAAACTAGGGGAAACAGCAAAGAAGCGTGCATCCTAGCCAGTATGGTTTGATTTGGGCTTTTACTGTTATTCCAAATGATCATTTTTCTCTCTTCCACAGGCAACATCCTGGTTTGCAGCCTAGATGTGTTTCTACCCACCACATCAATACCAGTGAGTTCATCTTTCCATTTTCACTGAAGTTGCTTAGTAACAGAAGACGAGGGGAAAGCATGTCCAGACTGCACTGTAATGTCTTATCTTCAGGTTCATTGAAAAAGATGGACTAATGGACCACCAATGTGAAAATGTTGTTCACATTTGAATCAGTGGATCCATTTGATATTCCTCAAGGAGCTTTTTGAAGAATATTTTTGTCATATTTCTTTTCAGCACATATATTTTTATGTGAATGCCCTTTGACTATGCCACATCTAAGAAATAATAAAGTATTCTCTTATTTTTTTCACATGGCATTCTGACCACTTTGGTAAATATATATCAGATGAGAGTTTCCATTTTTTGGGCAGACACACTTTGAATCATTTTTAAGTAACATTTTGAAAGTGAACTTACAGTCCATTAAAAGGACAGGCAATCTCAAAAATTTTTAATAGCATGGACCTGAGCTTAATAAAGATACAGTCTCATGGATGAGTTCCCTCGCTACTGTGATCCTGAGAATGATCTTCACTCCCACAGTGACTGTATAACATCGTTCAGAAGCAGTACTGCATTAAGGAAGTGTGCAGGTGGGATTTTCAGGTCTTCAGCTGTGGTCTAACTGCAGTTTCTGAAGGCAAACAGCAAGAGCTTACTGCTTCAAAAGCTATTACAAGATTTTTAATTATCTTTCCAGAAAATTTCCTATTAATAAAAACAAAACAAAAAAAATCCACCCAACAAACAAAACCCAAAGAAACAAAAAGAAAGGTCATGCAGAAAGATCAACATACACCATTCTTGATCACCAATCTCCAGACTAGATTAGGATACAGTCAGCTCAGGACTCTTCAGCAGTGTAATCAAAGCTGAATTTTATGCCCATGTCCTTCCCTTTGATCTTGCACCAAGGACAGCATCTCTCCTCTAATTTCCATCTTTACATAAACTCATTCCCTACAGAAACATCTCTTTTCTAGACTAGCTCATTGCATCCAAAGGCAACAGCAGCAGCCATCAAAGCCACAAACCTAGACAGGAGGTACCTCTTTTTTATCCTGCTAGGCCCAGGGAAAAGGCGGAATAAAGCCCAGGGGTGTTGAGGTGGTTTTGACTGGGAGAGAGTTATTTTTTTCTGTAGCAGCTTGCATGGGACTGTGTTTTGGGTTTGTGCTGGAAACAGTGTTGATAATACAAGGATACTTTTGCAGTTGCTGAGCAGTGCTTATACAGATTTAAGGCCTTTTCTTCTTCTCACCCCACCCCACCAGTGAGGAGGCTGGGGGTGCACAAGGAGCTGGGAGGGGATACAGCGCCATATGATGTCCTGCTCAGCATTTAAAGCTGGGGGGAGGACATTCGGAGCTATGGCAGTTGTCTTCCTAAGCAAACATTACACGTGATGGAGCCCTGCTTTCCTGGGGGTGGCTGAACACCTGCCTGCCGATGGGAAGCGGTGAACAAATCCCTTGTTTTGCTTTGCTTGCGTGCACAGCTTTTGCTTTACCTATAAAACTGTCCTTATCCCAGCCCACAAGTTTTCTCACTTTTACCGTTCTGATTGTCTCCCACATCCCACAGGGGAGGAGTGATGGGGTGGCTGTGTGGTTGCCGGTTAGCTGCCAGTTGGGGTTAAACCACGAACGGTGTGTTTTTCCACTCCCTGCAGTGGACCGTGCACTCCCCACCAGCCCCAGCAAGAAGACAAGCAGAGGGGCGAGGGCAGACAGCGTGAACACTACAGCTAGGCAGCCTCCAGTGCAGGTGCTTTGCCCCCAGCATTAGGAAAACTTAGACAACTCCCTGCACTATTTATAAAACCAGCTGCAATTTGGAACTTTTTATGTATGTGCAATGTGGTGGGAGTAAATGGCCCAATCCGTAGTGAGTTATATACAGTAGCATTACTGTGTGAACGACCTTTCTAGTTCTTGTTGATCCTTACCCTTGTCGTGAAAGGCTTCTCCTGCTTACACAGATGAAAATGGCTGATAGGAATAAATACTGAATATATGCTTGTATGTGTGAGATACGTAACTGTTACAAACACAGCTTTTCATTTATCTGTTAACAATGAATAATAAATGCTACTTTTACAAGGTGAGTGCTGGGTTCAGTTCTGATATATTTTTATTTTTAAAAGGAGAAATATGTCTGTATATCATCACAGAATACTTACGGTCTGTGTGAGGCTACCTCTTGATCATTAATTTGTTTTTTATTTTTATGTTTGAATCTTAAGAGAAAATGTGTTGCTGCTCCACATCACTACTTATTCAACATCCTCAAATCCCCAAGGCAAAGAGTTTGGTTAGATACAAGCTGGCAGAGTAGAGATCATAATTATATTGAAAGGGAAGGTTTTTAAAATTCTAGATAAAAAAATGTGATGTGAAATACACAATTTGACTGAGAACTTAGGAAATGGATGGTCAGGATCCTACAAGAATATCTTTAAATACTTAAAGGTGCATTATGCAAGGCCTTGCATTATGCATTTATCATTCTCCCAACCTCAGTATTGTAGCAGAAAATATGGGTGATAAAAAATTACTTCTATAAATCCTTGATTTTGATCAAGAAGTTGATACTTCTGTTACATGTTTCCCTCTGGAGTTTTCTAAAATTCTTTAGAAACTATAGCCTGTATATTGCAGAATGGTAATTGTTTTATCTGTACTGAGATTACAAGAATAGGTTTTTTTGATAAATACATCCAAATTTAGCCCAGTGAAGAAATTGCCACTGAAACTCAGTCACACCTATACACCACACAAAGTCAAGCACCCTTCAGTGTACAGCGTCACTACACATAGTTTAGGACAGGAATTGAAGATACTGAAAATCAGTGAAACTAAAAGAAACAAGGGTATTAGTGTAGTACAAAAATAGCTTGACCCTCTACTTTCTTTGCCACAAAGTCTGGAAGATTTTTAAATGTCTACATACACATACTAAGGACAGAAACATCTGCAAAAGTTAAACCAGCATTATGCTCAAAGCTGTAACATGGCTGAAAGATGCAGCTCATACAGTGGAAGCAGTATTGCCTTTTCATCCTCTGAAATTCAGCACCTGAGCTGAATCCACTGAATTGCACGTTGCTTGACACATTCACAAGTGTGATAAAAAGAACTAGACCATATCCCAAAGGGACAGAATGAAAGAGAGAAAAAACCCAGTAAAAATAAAATTCTGTTGCAGGTACTTCCAGATTTTCTGTACTTTCCCCCAATCTCTGCATCTTTAACAAGGGAGGTTCCCGTCTTGTTTTGTGTGCTTTGTAAATAGTAGCAGCTATTATTTATTCAACATATTTGCCTTTTGTCATATTTGCTTTAATTTTTAATATTCACACTGATATTCTTCTTCAATAGCACTGTGTACAGGTGCATAGCTGTTTGTATTTATTTGTTAGTGTGATGCTAATTAAATATGTGCTTCATTAAACTTATTTTAAAAAAGGAGAAGTTGAGAAGAGTGAGCATACTGAAGTACAACACCCCAAGGCTCTGAAAAAGCTTCCACAGCTGAGTTGTTAAAAGTAATGTGGGCAGCAGGATTGTCAAAAGCATCTAATGTTTTCTGCACAGTACCAAGTTTAAACAAAATGTGTGTGCTAAAGGTAGCAGGTAAAGTTAACATGTATCTGTCTACTTAGAATATTCATGCCTGCGAATCAAAGCACTTCAGTTACTTTTCCTCTGGCTGCTCCCCTGGCTGGCTTTTTGCCACATGCATTATTTTCTTAGAAGATTCCTTTACAAAGATGTACAGAGATACATCACGCATAAATGAGTATAAAGTGATCGCCTGCTTTGACTATCTTTGCACGGTGAATGCTAAGGAACTGTTTTTCTCTTCAAAGCCTAGGAGCCCAAGTCCCTGCCCATCTTCTTAAATCCACTGAATCTTCAGTGTTGCCCTCTGACATCCCAATCCTGTAAACTGTATTCTGAAACATCTGCATGTTCCTGCTGGCTGTGCCACAGTCACTACATGTTTTCTAGAGCGATGCAGCCCTGAAGCATAGCAAATGCAGCAACAGAATGGCTCAGTGATAACCTTAACTTTAGGATGGGCACTTGTCGAAACTCAAGGTACAAACCTGCAAGGGATATTTTCAATCCTGTGGCTGGCTGACCTTTCACAGGTAATCCTGTTGAGTTTTGCCACGCAAGGCTACGCCCACTGATCCTGCCTTCACTAGCTTACCCATCAAGTGTGACAGCTGACAGTAACAAGTTTTAGTGAAAAATGAAATTTACTTTTGAAGTGTGTGAATGCTCCTGTATTTAAACTATCACCAAGCAAAACACCTGGTGCCAACACCACCAGAACAACCCATTGAATATCTCAGATACACGGGATACTCCTAAAGGCAAGTTGTTCACTGAGTATCTGATCACGGGAACTGGATGTAAAGAAACACATTTAAAGATGGCAATTGCCAGCTACACGAAGGCTGTATTTACCACTGGGGAGAAAGAGTGGGAAAAAAAGCATGTGACTGGCACAGGAACAAACACATCAAGCTGGAGCACCAGGAATTATGACACGAACACAGTGTATCCAAGATTTGCAGGAATATTCTAGCAATTGGTAGATCTTGCAGTAATGGCACATAAAATGAAAGGATCTGCATGGGAAATCACCAGTTTATGCAAAGCAAAAGGGTAGGAAGATGAGAAATTTTTCAGAAGTAACATTTTTCATGCATTTACCCTGACTACTAACAGAGAGATATGATGATGGTGGACACAGAGAGAATGACCTGAATGTTAGATGAAGTCAACTGGCATTAGCTACAAAAATGTGCTTGTTAGAAGGAATAACGAAGGCTTCAAGAAAACAGAAATAAAATAGAAGTTCTAATAGAAGGTCTAGGGCATGAAGCAAGTCTGCTGCAAAAGATTGCAAGAAGGCAGTTGTAACAATCTCAGCATATGTGAAGAATGAACTTGGAAGGATACTGTACATGAGAATATATACTACAGTGCAAGGAATGATAAACAGAAGAAAGATCAAGAGTGTGCAGAACAAGCAGAGTGAAGAATGGCACAGAACAAAAAGGTTTAGAGATAAACAGAGTTATGAAGCAGATGCAGAACACAAAGTGCAAGAATGTCATTCAGCTCCACTGTCACAGCTGCACTGGCAGATGGAAAAATACAAATAAGATATAAAACAATGTTCTGAGATCCATAAGGTGTCTGTTCCATGGTTACAATGGTCCTAAATGCACCAGTTCAGTTTTAAAAAAGAATCAGTATTTAAATACAGTATGTTCTGTGAACATATAGACAAACAAATGCTTCTCACATGAATTTACTCTCTTCAGCCATTTACTTCTGTCTTGCCCTTAAGGTTTGAACAGCAGTAAGATCCAAAAGAAAAATCATGTGATAAAAGTTCTAGATGATCACACAAAAAAAGGGATGTCTTGGTCTTTATTTATAGCTAATTGATCCATATAAACAGCAGTTGGCTGAGACAGAAAACCAAAAAATTGAATTCAAATTTAGGCATATTTAACAACATGTGGAGTGTTTTCGTTAACTGGGAGATTAAATTTTTATTATTATTTCATCAAACTTTAACTATCATCTGGAAGAAGTAACTTGTTTTCATTATTTCCTTAGGATATTTAATTCTTTTACAGTAAAATATTAATGCTCAATCATGTATATTTTCCTTCTGTTCCTCATTCTCTCCAGTTTGTGACCATTTAAATGTTAAAATAACATAACTTCTTCCTTAGCGTTCAAAGACTATTTCCATGATGAAATAAAATTTATTTACCACTGCATGTTTATTATACATGAAAAGACTGAAACAGAAACTCTTCCTCAAAGACCTTATAATCTACTGCATACGGGGGAGGGGCAGAAGGGCAATTTGGTAACGGACAGAAGTTTAAGCGATACTACCTAGGCTATTGATAAGGGAAAGTTAAAAGACTGCTTAAGACATGTTGTAAAATCCTAAAGTCACTTGAGTGTCTTTAATGATTTCAGTGGACCTGATTTTCTAGGCAGAATTTATGGAGGAATTCAATGAAAAACAGAGAAGTTACTCAGTAGACAAGAAAGAAAGATAGTTCCAGGTATGAGCTAATTATACCAGAGACAGTCAAGATAAAGAAATAAAGGTCATATTAGGAAGTGGGATGAATAGATTGAGTGAAATAGCACAACAAAAGGTTGTAACAATGAGAAGACAATTTTCACTGATGAACAGTACTGAGGAATATGTGGAAGGAGCGAGAACAAAAGGAGGAAAGAACCAAAATGGAAAGACGACAATTTCTGCACATCCATAGGGGTAGCAAAAGAGACTCAGACTGGAGGAGTATAATTAAGTCAATACATAGATTCCAAGGTAAGATATGAATAGAATAGAGGAAAGAAAAGCAAACCATTATAAATGTCAAAGTTAACATAATATTTACAAGATAGACAGTAAGGAATGACTGGATCAACACTGTAGAGATAAAAGTAGAAGAGGTAGGTGATAAGATCAGCTATAAAGATGGTAACGTTCAGTCAAAAAATAGCAGACACTATTTCAAAGTGGTAGTTCAAGAAATTGGATGACAGGTCAGGAAGAAAGACAGTTATTTAGGATTCATCTGAATACGAGTATTGGCTATGTCATTCATGCATGTCACAGAAGGCAGGAGAGAGCTAGAGGTGGAGTAATTTAACAGTGAACACCAGAAATTATTCTTCAATCATTACCATACTAGCAGAAATCCCCTACAAGCTGACTATGATGGCCTATCAGTTAAGACATGAACTGTCTGATTAAGAAGCCGGAGTAATGGTTTCTGAGATTATTTTTTGATTCTGCTTGACTCTGCTACAAATAACCTTAACACAGAGAAGTGTATTAATTAGTACGTAAAGTAATTAATGATAGTGACATAGCTTGCACAATAAGTAGTCAACCTAAATTAATATTTTGCAGCTTTCGGACAACTACAAGATTTAAGTATTGCAGATATAGAACAGGGTGCTGTAGTATTAGTCTAAGTACAGGCACAGAACTGAAGTCTAAAAACTTTTCCAAAAAATTTAAACACAATAGTGACACATCTTAACTAATTACAACGACACTAATTAATCTATCATTGCTTAGCCATTCTTCAAAAACATTTATTTCCTCACAGTTCATTCTCTGATTCTTCATCATGCCTGATATAGAACAGAAATAAAGAACTATTTTGATACCAGTATTCTGATGAGTATTTACAATTACTCTATACAGTTATTTCTAAGAATCAGGGAAGAGTTAAAATAATATTAAAATTTATCATCTTTAGTTATGCAAAATGAAATCATAAAGACCAGGAATAGCTTAGATTTGCCATAGCCTCCTGTCAAATTATATATGGATATTCATAGTTTAATCCTATATAGAAGTGAGGAGATTGTTCCATTGCTATTCTGCTGCCAACATCAAACAGGGCAAATACGAACGCTGGGGTTTCCTTCACATCAACCGCCTTCACTCACTTCCCATATGTGAATGAGCAGCCACACTGTAGTACCAGCTCCTGGTCATTACCAGTTAGTGCAGACCTCGGTACCTGCAGCAGATTCTGCTGAACTCAAGGGAGCACTGCACTGCTTGAACAAACCAAAGAACAGAAGTGTCTGACATTTGGTTAATTCTTAAAACATCCCTTTCTAAAATGTACACTGAAAATCTTGTAGGGTTCCAATAACTGGGTGGATTAGCTTAATGCCTCTCACCACAGCCACTTCCATTTTACTGTCTGCCCTATTTCCAAGAATTTGCCACTTATCTTGTCTCATACACAGGCAGTAAATCCCTGGGGCACTCTGCAGAAGTTCTGCTCCAGCACTTGTAGCACTCTGCACGGTGAGATCGTGGATTGTTTTGGAGATTTTAAACTACCAATACAAAAGGCTAAAACCAGACAAAAACCCTTCCAAGATTATCTAGAATGCGTCAATGAACATTTGGCTATAAAATCAATACCTAATGCTTTGAGCTGTGTAAACCACGGAGATGTTCGAAAATAATCCTCTCTGGAACCACACACATGAGAACATACACATTCATTCATCTGATTACATGAAGATACTCTTAATGTGATGTGTTAAAACAATAACATTATTTGAATGCTACTTCTGCTGAGTATCACATAATTTATACCTTCATTTCAGTTTTGAGTGAAAAGCTCTCCCTCTGCTTAGTGCTACATATATTAAACCAAAATCATTATTTGCTTCAATCCCTGCTAGTAACGTTATTCCACTTATTATAATGAAGTTAAGTGCTTCAAAAAGTCCTTCATGTGGCATCATCATCTGCATGCTAAGATGAAGTAACCATATCTACCACTTCAAAAAGCATTCTCCTTGCTATGGATACCCATTGACATATGCCCTGCGCAAAAGACCCCTTCTCATTTCCTGGAAACTGAGCACGGTGCTTAGTGAAAAGCTGTTCACCACCCATCTCAACTCACAAAAACATATCTACTGCTTGAATGCAAAGAAAAATGACAACTGCACTAACATGATTTCAGTGCATCTAGTGTTCATAAAGAAATAACAATTTCAAGCTGTCACGCTGCTGAAGAATTCTAAAATTGCTGTTGATGCACCATGTAACCAGTGAACAGGTGCTAGAAATGATTGGAGAGCAGTTCATATTAAATAGAGACCTTTGGAAAAGAAAGATACATTCTGCCAGGCAAATTTGGAGAGGTTCAGCTGATAACGCATATTTATGAATACTGGCAAGCAATGGCAAAAGAACAGGAGGTAGAAAGAAAAAAAAAATCTTGGATGAACACAGTGATATCACAGCAGAAAAGCAGACTGTTTCTCCACTGAGAGATTATAGCCATACACTGTGCAGGACGGTCAAACCTTTAATAATAACAATGACACAGCACAAAAAAAGACTTCCATCTTGAAAAGAAAAATCAGCCATTGCATTTAATGAAAATCCTATTTTCCTAACGCTATTGGTATCTGAAGGACAATCTAGGTGCTTCGAGACACCCCATGGCCATTATCTCACAGAAGGTTAAATGGAGTTACCAACTCTTCAGCAACTTCTCCTTTTTACTAAACTCAACAGCTTAACAGATTCAACTACAGATCCAAAACAAAGATAGCCAAAGGTGTGTAGAAAGCTGTTTCAGCCAGCGTGTAAAACAGTGGGAAGCATTTGGCAGGTTTTAATTTAGAACTAAGACAGTTCCTTCCAAAGAAACCAGACAGTTCAATGCCCCTTTTGTACCTCTGAGTCTCTACAGCTTCTAGTGATCGTTTGACCAACTTGCCTTTGCCAGAGTGACTGCAGCCGTGGGGATGGGGGTGTGGAGGGATTTTTTGAGGGATGAAGAGAGAAAAAGTATTAAGTTACAAGTAAAAAATCAAGCAAGATCATAGGAAGCGGAACTTAAATGGCTGCTATCAAACACCCACTGTCCTGTTACCTCCTACAAAACACCTAACAAGATGCTCAGTGAGCTGGCATAGTTGTGCAGTACCTGCTAACCTCTATGGAAATTGTGCAGAGCTCTAAAACATACCGCGTATGATTCAGATGCCACAATTGTGCCACTTTGATGTATGGGCTTACATGAAGCAAAAAGGACAGAAAAATAGCTACAAGGAAAACAAAGATAATTTTGTGTGTTCTTTCCTCGTGTTCTGATTGAGTGTGTTAAACCGCCACAGACTATCAGGCTGCAGAAGCCAGTACATGGCCGGGTGCGACAGGTAGTACACACTTACTAATTTTTTATGTAAATATGGATCTGAAAAAGGCAAAACCAAATGCCCAACTATCTATTATACACAGCCATAGTCAGGTAGCACTCTGCAGCAGATGGGCGTGTATAAATTGCACTTTGATCCTTGGTCAGCCACAATATTTTACTCCTGTAGTTATCCTACACTGGAAAATAACTGGGGAAAAAAAACCCTCCTTTCTGAAATTCCCTGAAAATGTTTGCTTTCATGACCTTTTGGTTTTAGTTAATTCCAGATTATGAAATTATTGTGTAAGCAAGCTGTTTTCTAATATAGAATTTCTCGCCTTTATTTCAGTGGCTGAATCCTTGATTCTATACTGTGGGATGGCAGAAGGTAGGGAACGATCTGATACTATGGCAGTGAAAGTGCCAATCAGATCTTCTCAATACTGTATTTCAGTCAACTGACTCTAAATAAATCTAAATTTGCATAACTTCTATTCTCCTAGCCTTTTATAAATTCAAATAAAACATCAGCATTTGGGAAACAGAAGCAGGTCGACAAATATATACCCTTGGAGAAGTACTGCCAGCTCCTTCTCTGTGCTTGAACATCTCCCCTTTCAGACAACAACAGCAGATAGCATATTCCCAAAGCTTGTGTAAGACACATGGGTTTGAATTCAGGAGCAACAATCTAGAGAAGCTTCCAATGAGATCTAGTCCACAAAATGTGTATTCAGACCTCAACTTATGTGAGGTTCCTGCAGACTCAAGGCTTCTGGGTTTGAACCCATCCTTAATGGCAACAAATCCTTCAGGTATCCCCTACTATCTTTGAAATTTTATTCTAGATTGGCAGAAGAAGAAGATACAGATTGGACTTTGGCAGAGCAAAAAATACAAAATGCAATGTCAAGCATAAAGTGTCAACAGCTTTAATTGTGGTTTGTGATTAATATGACAGACACGGGTGATAAAAGTCTTGCATCCAATAGCCAGATACCAGTTGTTGGGTTCTACATAAATGGTGTTTGTTAATACCATAACTGTCAGGTCACATGCAGGTGTAGCAAGAAGCTCGTTTCTTGGTTCACCCAACAATCTGCATGGGACTTCACAAACTATTACAATGATTCATGCAGCAAAGGCAGGAAAGCAAGGATCTATTAAGACTGCTAAGCAAATTGGGGCAGTAAAGACCAAATAGGTATCAAAGTGGCAAACAGAACACAAGGGCACACAGCGACCTTAACAAAATCACATACACACACACACACACTAACAGAGGCTCTTCTACTAATTATACGGGTATTTTGCTAATGTGCCAAGAGAGATGAGTATAGAGAACCCAATCACTCTGCTGTGTCTGCTTCTCAAATCTTTCAAAGGTCAAAATGAAACTGGAAGTAATCTAAAATGTCCCGCTCTTACCCCTCTGTCCCCAGTGATATTTTTGAACCACGTGCTGAACTAAGCAGCTTGCCACAGAATGTACTTGGCTATGTCTCCACAGAAGGGAGTATATGAAAAAGCACTTAACATTGACCTATTTGTGCTCCTATTTTAATCAACTGGAAAACACAGGCTGGTCAAAAACAGACACATCTGAAAGTCCTACCTGTAAGCATGAACGTTACAAAGAGATGTGAATAAGTAGTATTGATAAGTGCCATGGTCTCCTAGGGCTCTGTTCTCCCAAAAGAGATGAGATTACTGTCTGGTTCTCAGGTTCCTGAGCATAACAGAGAGATTAGGCTTGGACAACAGAGGAAGGACAGACATACAGAGGAGGGAGACACCTGAGGAAATAGAACGTGCGTTAAAACAGGTGCAGTAAAGCACATCGGTGCGTGCCGCAGAGTGGATGACAAGTTCAATGCTAGGAGCGACTGCCCTTAAACTGAGTGAGAGAGATACTGTGGTATCTTAAGATGCAAGGTGTACCCTTTAATACAACTGCTTGTATATTTTTAAGATAAATCCTGACTCGAGTAGCAATCACTTGTTTGCTTAAGTATTACTTTTTATTTTCAAATACGGCTTTAAACTTTCTTTGCCACAGGCCTCCCCTCACGTTCTTTATATTTTATTTGCTGTAGAGCATGCAGTTTTGGTTTCATGCTGAATTCACATTTTTTGTTTGCTTATATATTTCAAGATCTCAGTCAATCATGTTGTCAAAACAGTCTTTTTGCATCATCTACCTACCACCACTTGTCATTAGAGATGTTTAAAGCTCCACTGCTGTAGAAAGTCTGATTTACACTCTGACATCTCCCACACTGAGCTTATTATAATTGTCTATAAACTGCCCTTTCACAAGCTTTAATTAGGAAATAACAAATGGTTCAGGAGCATGCTGTTAGGCAGTTTATTCTTTCTAAATTCAGTATTTCCGCTGTACTCTACTGATCACAATGTCGTGCTATGCAACAATCATGTTGATTTCTAAATTTTTACTTTAACATTTAAATCTCTTCATGACCTTTTCCCTTCTCCTCCTCCTCCTCCTCTGCTTGAATACATTTTACAGTTTTCTGAATTGTTCTAGATGCAATGTTTCTGAGCTGAAACAGGAATAAGCTAAAAATAAGTACTGCACCATCAGAAAACGTTTATTTTATTAAAGGCCCACTGGAGAGGTGGCTTTCTTGGTTACACACAGTAGTCTCTGCATTCTAATATACCACTATAGCCTTACAATTTCACTGAGGACTTTAATAAAAAGTCTGAGATGAATTATATTGTTCAGTGGCTTGGAGTCACCAATTCCAGAAAAGGTTATATAGTTCAATTAACTAGTCACCATGTTGCCAGAGCTTATTTTACACAGTAAAATTAACACTGGGGAAATGCATCTATAGCAGCTGCTGCAGACTACAGTTCTATATCAAACAAGGTCTGAAGAGATAATCACACAGACCCCAAAATAAATGGAAGAGGAAGTTCTAAAGGTCGAACGTGAATACAAGCTTTCGGATACATATCTATGCATCCCTTGTTTGCAAAACATTGTTTTCCGTGTCTATAAATGGATAGTTTATTTAGAGAAAAAGATTGTTTCAACCTCACTGATACAGTCCTGCACTACCTATTTCCTTGAACTTCACAAAAGAAAATGTTTTAGTATTTATGAGGAAAAGTCACAGCCTAGTCCACCTGCAATCAGTCACTGCTGTTTTGCAGGAGAATAAAGACTTCTGAACAGATTCATCACTAGAATTGCCTATCTAACGACAATTCTATTCTAAAATCTTGTTTTCACTGCACAGCACTGATTGCAGCAACAAAAGGTTTGAATGGGCTCAAGATATTTCTCTAACTTGCTCAGATGCTATTTCTCATCTGAGAACTGGTTATTGTTCAGGTATGTTCAGGCATATTCTCTTCAGTACCAGGTCAGACTACTTCAAACCCCTGTTACAATTGTTTTGGTACCAAAACAGCAAAGGAATGCATGTTTTGTTCAAATGTCTTTTCCTTAGTACCTCACAACCACTAGTTACTGTTTTGTGTAAGAAGTTTCTGCGTAGCTTGATGTCCAGCTGCAGGGGGTGGCTGGGCCCTCCAATGGCATTCTGCTGCCACAGGCACTTTTGGAAGGGAAACTAGAGAAAGCATTTGGAGTTTTACTGTTTTGAGTAGTCTCCCAGTCTAAGCTTAGACTCAGGAAAGACATAAGAATCAGCATGCACATATTCATGGAGAACTCGGCAGCAAGAAGCACAAATGGCAATGAATAGCATTTATGCTTCCATATTGTTTTTTTATAGCGATATTCAGGCTAGGGACAAAAGTGTATTCATTGCATGCTGATAACTTGTTAAGATAAACACGCTGAAACAGCAACTTGCTTTGTCAATGCCTGGCAACGTAGAAAGTTTCCCCACTTGATAACTGATACAGTTTTCTTCCATGAAGACACATCTTGGGGTCTGTTCATGAAGCCTAAAACCTGCCTCTATAATGGGCATTTTGCCGAATTGCTTTCTGTGATTTTTATACAATAAAAAAATATACAGAAATACTTATACAATACTTCATTAAACCTACCGTATGGCACTTTCCTTTATAATACACAAATATGCATTTTTTTGACATATGAAGATAGATGCATTATTATAGAAGCGGTGTATTGGAGTGCACTGTTGATCAAAATAAGCCTAACCTGTTGAAAATTGTTTTTCTGCTTTTTAGCTCCAATCACTCATCAGCTTGCACAGAAATTCAGCGAACATCTTTCTCAAAGGGTTCTTCAGGGAACAGAATACATAGCATGTTTAAAAACTGATATATTTTGTTGTAATAAAATGTTTGGCTTTGAGTACATAGACTGATACTCTCTGTCAAAAAGTGCTAGATCCCTAGGTAACTGTATAACACCAGAGTATTATTTGACACATTTTTGAAGTCTACTTTGTGTATTTTTATCTATTATTTTATTTATGTTTGGTGCTAGGCTTTATTTTTATTTATTCCCATTTGTTACTTCCAAAGTTCAGTCCTGGCATTTCATCTGTACATACTCAGTACTTTTGGCATGCTCAAAGAGAAACTATTGGGATTGGTATGTGTAAAATCTGTACTAGCCTATGCAACCCATAAGACATCTAAAATGGTGTAATAGCTTGAGAGAAGGCCAGATTCAACTGTGTGCTGAGTAACTTCCAAAGGATAGTAATTTTCCAGTTTCCAGGAATGTCTTTATGTTACAAATATAAAGAACCATGTTCCATTTCTTCTAGATCTGACTTAAATTCTCATGTACTTATAAGACCTGTTATAAATCCTGGTTTTGTCTACGTTTCGTGATACAATGCGTTATTATTGTTGTACATAAAATAAATGACAATGAATCTCTCAAGGGTGAATTATTCTATATTAAAACAAGAAGTGAAACAATATGTAAATTGTTTCCAAAGTTCCAAGGAATAAAAATAATGATGACATTTTAAAATACTAATAAATAACTGATTAGTTACCACTCTTTATAATCTCTCTACTCTGCAGAATGTTCTGCCGGGTGGAGTTTCCCAAGGCAAAAATACAGTTCTAGTTTATAAATAAATTTTCTGAACCCACAGGAACACCTATACAGAAGTTACAAGCAACAAACCATCTCACAGGAGTTTGTAATATCCTTCCTTTTTACCACGGGAGGTTTTTTGCACTGGTCTGTTTCGACAGACAGAGTCTGACTGTAATCATAGTTTCCTGAATATTTTGCTTACTCCTCATTACATACACATGCTTTTTTTTTTTTTTTTTTTTTTTTTTTAAACAGGGAGATTTATTATACTAGCAACAAGACTTTACAAATTACAACAGGCAAAATTTGATATCATTTGGAAGGATCCATCTGTTTAAAAGGTAGTACGTAAATGGCCAAATCATGTAAACACTGTATGTTAAGACAACTATATGAAATCCAAGGCAAATATAACAAACCCAGAGGGGACCAGCTTAGTGTTCAGATACACATGCTAGTTTAGATACACAATTTAACCCAAACAGTATCACTTATAAGTTTTTGTATTGGTCTCCATAAGATTACTCCAGTAATTTGCACTGAGAAATCCCTATTTTAAGTATGTAAGCAAATGGAAGAATCTGAAGAAGAGTTTCCCTTTTATTCCATTCTAATATTTAGCTGCTTCTTAATATTCAGAGTTCATCCTCAATTCCTCAAAAGCCCTTTGTTATAGGTTAACAATGATAGCCTGACAATGCAGTTATTTCTGCCATACGTTACAATAATAGCACATTTTTCCTGTGAATGCATATATATCTGAAAAGTCCTAAATGAAGTTTCTCTGTGTTATGAAGGTACATAGATTGAACCGTATATCAACTGTAAGCCTGTTCCTCCCAAATGCATGACAAAGGCTTTGGATACATAATGTACAACAGCTGTCACAGATGTAATGAATGCCTGCACAGAATACTTCAGACAGATATTTGCACTAGTATTCACTATAGGAGATGTACTGTTTATTGTGAAATTTATCTGAAAAAGTAGCTTTTGTAACTGAAGAACTTCTTGCCTTTCAGTATATGTAAGATAGAGAACAGATGCACAAACCCATTCCCTCTGTGGGTGCTTTTAATGCTATCAAAAATTCCTTCCAGGAATTCAATTTCTGAAAGGCAGTAAAAGCATAGAGAGGCCTAGAATTCAGGGTAGCATGAGAGTACCAAAATATGGTGAAGTCTCTGAAAACACTGAACATTTAATGGATTCAAATAAAGGGAGAGGAAGAAGCAGGGATATTATTTTCCTATGATCTTTGTTTTCTTCCCTCACTTTTCCATTCTGCTGTGCAGTCTCAAGTACAAGTACATACAGTCCTAATTAGAGTTGGAAGCCTTCATGGGGAGGAAGAGCTGTGCCAAATGACACCACAAAGCTTCAAATCTGTAAGACTAAATACCCCCATAAAGTCGTAGTTAGCTGTGTCTGCACAGTCTTTTGCAGAGGGATGCGAGCTCCCTGGTTGTGAGCCGAGGAAAAGCCACGTGGCAGTGACATTAACCTGAAGTTAGTAAGACCAGCTAGGAGGTACCTGCTGCAGAGGCGGAGGTAGACGGGTTCTTTCTTGCTGGTTCCAGTGTTCTGTGTTGACTTTATGAGCTTTTTGAAAAAGAAATAGAAAGCACAGAAATCTTGGTGGGCCACGTAAGGAATCATACAGTAGCTAAATAGTGGCAGAAGGGCTGATGGCTGTGAGGATCAGGACCAAAGTCCTAAATGAGTGACAAATAAGCACTAGGAATCAGTGGAAGGTACTAAAACGTCAGGATGATGAAAACTAGATGGATTACAGAGACCATTGGTTTTGATAAATAGCTGTCTTGAAATACAGTTGTAATACCTTATTGGATAAAGCACTGGTTGCTCTTCAACTGAACAAACAGGTCAAGTACATGTCCAGGCAAATATCTGTTCTTCAACATTAAATAGAGAGTTGCAACTCTGTTTCTTTTCTCTGTCAGTTTACTTTTGGATGCATTTTAACTTCTGCTGTACTTGTGAGGATTTAAATACGACATATCAGAGCTGGAAGGGCCATTTAACTACATCTTGGTAATGTGTCTATACTCCATTCAAAACCAGATTATTGATAGGATTTGTTCCAGATTTATATTTAGACCTTGCACAAGGAACACAGTCCTGATATCATTGATTAGGCAAACATTCTAGTTTGTTAAATAATACAAATCCAGAGAAGGGCTCACCACTTCTGTGAGTTAAAACTCGCAATCTAATTATCCTGTCAAAATGACACATTTCTGAAGGTTTTACACCTAACTGAACTCCGCTATATTTTCTAAGGGGTTCTATCATAGCCCAGCTAGAGTAGGTAAGATTTATAAGAGCACACAATATTTTATATTTATGTCATACCTTTCATCCTGACATATTTCGAAATCTTAAATTAAATTATAATTTGGACAAAGGTAATTTTTTACGTCCCTGTGGTACAGCCCTATTCTATGGTGGGATGAACTAACCGTTATTTCAAAGACCACAGCATACCAGGTTTGCAAAACCAAAATCCCAAAGTGACTTTTAACCTAAATGCAGATTAATATCAACAACTAATCATTTGGGTATATAGTTATGTCTCAAGATTGACTAAGCAAGTCAAAAATCGCTTCTCGCAGGCTGCTAAATGCCAGTTAGTGGGGGGCTTTTTGCTTTTTTGTTTGTCTTCTATATGAAGAAAGACTTTTGCCTACCTGAACCAGACCCAGAACTGTCAGCTGCTCCACAGTTCCTGCAAAAACCACTGAGATGTCCAGATCCTGAGAAGTATTTGAAACTAATATTTGAAACCATCTGGTCAAGAAAAATATTCTGAAGCTTGACAAAAGACAACTGGCAAGACACAGAGGTATAATTAATTCAATTTTATACCCAGACAGAGGCAATAATATGACATGACTAGGAAAACCAATAATTTAATTTCTCTGTGGCAAACTTTCTGCCACTCTGTAAGAATAACTACAACTACTGCTGTCTGAAAATGTTTTCAGCAAAAGCCTTAACGTTCCAAATGATCCTGCAAATCTCATTTCTGTATGCTTTTTAAGTTCTTTAGTTCTGAATCAGCAGACTAAAAGTGTGTTTAAACACTGCAGGTAACCATTTCCCATGGAACAAATAGGGAGGAAATCAGGTTATAGTGAGGGCACCCAGCAGGACTCTTCTACTGTCTACTCAGTGTCAATGTAAACTGATTCCTTTAAGAAAGACACTCAGGGAGAAGTGAACAGATTGTGGGAAACATGTTCTGCATGCAAGAAAGAGCAAAGAGATGGAATACTGGATACTATGAGATAATTATGCACAGGGAAAAAAAGAAGAATTGGGCAGGACGGCAACAGAATAACAATATTTCAAGAGATGGGAGCTGTACAAACTAGGCTGACTTGCAGCAGCACAAAGCAAATAATAGATAAGCATCCTCTCTTTCACTTCTTTGCTCACTTACTAATTCTTTCACGTAAAGTAACTGCCACATTGCAAGTTTCTGATGGTTTCTTTATCATTGTTCAGGTTACTAAAATTACTGGTTTTGCTAAGCATTCAGTTATGAACTAAATAAGAAACATACTACAGAGAACTGTAAATGTTTATGCATTAAAATACAAAAACCAAAACACTTTCAGACTGTCCAAAAAATTATGACAGCTGAAAAACTGAGAAAAGTTTGCTGTAATAAGCACAGAAAAACACCCAGAAAGGTGCCAAGTAGGCACAAATCTTAAATATAGGTAGCCAGATACCTCTCTACATGTGACCTTCACTAAGCTATATGGTGGCTGTAAGGAACAATATCTCCCCAGGTACAATCTCATAACACATCATGTCACACACTACAAAAAAAGTGAGAGCAATCAAAGGAGAATGCAACTGGAAGTGTGCTTCACTGATGCAATGTCAAGCTGTTTAAATAGGATTCAAATATTTCTAACAATGATCTAGCAGAACAGAACACATTGACTACCTGAAGAGTGGGATTACTTTAGTGATTAACATGTGATACAGTTATTTTGACACAAAGTTTTATTATTTTGCAGCTCTGTACTATAGACACATTAAAGGGGCTACAAAAGTGATACACGGTCAACAGAAATGACCCATCAGAAACCCTCTGGACCAAACCAGTTTCTTTGGATACTGCAGCAGCACCTAGAGGAAAGGGCTCTGTGTACACTGGAATGCTGCTGTGGTCTCGTCCACGTGAGTGATCTGAAAACAGCCTAAAGGTAAAGGAAAACAAATTCAACTGTTCTCTGATTTCAAATCCACTGAATTATTGTGGGTTTGACATTTCATCTCTTGATGCATTTATATTTTTTTTAGTAGAAATAATATAATTAAAGATAGAGGCTGAAAATATCTGTTGGAAAAAATGTGGTAAAAATAGAGCAGGGAAACAAAAGCTACCAACAAACAGAAAAAGCATTATATATACATATCTATATACACACCCCCCACCCCCCCTCTCAAGCATAGAGCACTGTGCGTACAAAAGATAACTGACCTGGGCCAACTGAGGACTCTGAGCATCCTTTTTCCTTTCCCACATATGCACAAGAAGAAAAAAAAAAATAAACTGACAACTTAAAACAAACATAAGGTTTTCCATGATAGGCAAAAATCTAGTCAAAAAAGTTCTTGAACCTTAAACCAGATGACCTCTGCTTGTCTGTTTTAAATAATCAGTAAGCCTATGGCAATGTCATAGCTTTTGTTTATCTTATTTCTGAATCTGCTGCTTTCCTTCTAAAACCTCTATAAACAGAACAACAGCACAAAGGCAAACAGTGGCTTGAGCACTATGATGCAATATTTGGCATATCAAGAAAATAAAACCTAATTTTAGACTGTGACAGAGTGAAAGCCATGGTTTTGCTAGTTTGAAGCTTTTGCTTTATGAAAAAGGAAGAGGACCATGGCACAAGTCATCACTAGACAGAATTCCGAGATTCTTCCACCTAATTCACAAATTCAAGTTATCTCAAGAGCATGAGAACAAGGTAAAATAAAATAAAAAAAGAACACAACAGATAGTCGCCAAGGAGCGGTAGCTGCATAAATACCACTATGACACTACAGGTTCCCTTAAGTCACAAATAACAGAGGGTATATATGCTGCTGTGACTACAGAATGTGAGAAGGAAGGGGTAAGTACAGCAAGCACTTGTAGCCTTGCTATAATACAAATCATATATTTCAAAATTGGAAAGGTTTCAGAACTAATGAAGTAAGAGTAAACAGTAACTGCATTGCTGAAAAACTAGTCGACAAAATTAGGGAACAAGTGAAACACTCCGGAATTGCTAATATTTACAGAAGCTTACAAATGACAAGCATGATAATCACTAAAACCAGCAACAGAAGAAGCCCCAATATTGTAATTGCAGGAAAAGATAATCGTGTGTATAATAAAGTGACAAAGAAGATTGTGGTAACCAGGAGATCAGAAAGGATTCTGTAAAGGGTAATACAAAAGAGGGAGTAATACTGCATAATTTCAGACACCAAAATGAGGAAGCTGGGGAGGAAGAAGATATGGGAGTAGGAGGGATTTTATAACATGCTTGATAGAGGTTTTTGGGATTTTTTTGGTTTTCAAGACCAAGCTAATTAGACACTGAGTAGTCATCTAGAACAAAGGTTAAGCATCAGCTGTTAAGACAGAACAGAACACTCAAGGTGAACCTATCACAGACTTGCAAGTTGCAATAAAAGACAAAAGGAAGATCACAGAAACCTGCTTAAAATTTTAGGGACATAACATATGAAGTAAAAATTTCTCCTGTGGTTTTGTTATTGTTGGGAACAAGTGGTACCCAACTGTTAATGGAAATATTTCCAAGTATATTCAAGAATTAGAATAACATCCACATAAGACAGACAAGTTTTACCTTGCAGAATGTAGTTGGTTCACTTTCCCACTTAATATGACATTATTCCTGGCAATGTGATTTCAACCAAATATTCACATTTATGCAGATCAGGACCTATATACCTCATCTCCAAAGCAGAAGGGGAAATGAATTCTACATGGAGGAGAATTATTCTGGGTAACACTCCATTCCATACATAATAATCCTTTATTTTGTTATCATTTGCACCAGTATATTATTGCTTTTCTAAAATAAAAGCATTTGACATCCTTTTGCAGTCATACTAGAAGTATAAGCATATTAGTTGGAAGAATCTCAGTGGAAACTCAATACCGTATAAATACCAGAAACAGACACTGGTTCAAACAGTTCTCTGCTTCGTGTGATCACTCAAACAATTCACCCCGGTCACTGATCATGCTTCTGGGCAGTGTCATTTTTTAAAGGGTATCTTCGTCAACTTCTACAGCCATGTTGTACTGCTTTAGGCTATACTTAGGCTCTTCCCTGATGTCCAGAGGAGAGCTGCCTTATTGCTGCATTTTCTATCTTTCACTCAAATACATGAGTATTTGACGGACTGATACTATATGTACTTATTAGAAATGTCTGCACTTCTAAAACTCTACAAAGATTTTCTAAATATTGTATTAAAATAAATAAAAGCATCAACAAGTTCAGCGAGATTGTATGGTTTAAAAAAATGCTTCAATGTTTTTTTCTGAAGAATTGTTTTACTAAATGCAACAGAAATATATGTATACATAATTCATTTTATCTGAAACACATATTGGTCATTGAAATGCAACTTTATCTTTCAAATCCTAGATGGACTTCAGTTCTTTCCTTGACACGTTGCAAGGTGATACCTTTCTGCTTCAAGAGTTGCACTAAATATATATACTTCGTATCTTTTTTCCTATTAATATTTATTTAAATTATTTTTTTAAAAAGTTAGTTGCATTTTATAGTATCACAGAAAAATCCAGGCTGAAAGGGATCTCAGGATGTGTCTAACACAAACTCCTATTATTCAAAGGAGGCCTGGCTATGAGATCAGTCCAGATTACTCAGCACTTAACCTACTCATGTCTTGAAAACCACTCAGGATGGAGACTACTGCAACCTGTCCGCACAGCTTGTTTCTATGTTTGACTGTCTGAAAACTAAAAAAAAATAAATAAAATAATTTTAAAAAAATAGCTAAATAAAGAAGGTTACATTTCTTATTTAATAGAACCAATAAAATTGTCACTACCTTAAATAGGTGATTCCACATACAGAACTTATTTTGAATGATAACTAATTTTACTTGAACACATATAAGGAAGATGAGAAGGAAGGTTGTCAAGTACAAATCTGTGCTAAAATGCTGTCCCTAAAATGAGAGGCAGATCCTGAATCCAACAGCTTACTCCTCTGCTGATAGTGCTCCAGTTTATCCAGAGTATTATACACATGTACAACTGAAGTGATGCAGTGAGGGAATCAGTCTCATAATGGCTATAAATGTGAAAAAAACTTCCTAAATAGGGTAAAAGCAAGTGCAAATAGAAAGCTAAAGAGAAAAGAGTTGAATATTTTCCTATGTAAGCATTAGGAAATGCAATATGACTATAAAACACAAAGGATACACATTTGAGGTGTGATACTCCAGGTGCAATATTTCTGGAAAAACAAATTTGGTGAAGCCTGGAAAATGACTAGATACATAAAATATCAAGCTGCAGAGTCAGTTAAGTGACAGGTAAATTAAAGCACAACAGAACAAGGACACTCATTTGGTTCAAGATTCTACGTCTGCAGCAAGAATTATATAAATAAATTGGCAGGCAGGCACAGACAATTCGTATAGAAGATGACAACAAAACCAGCAAAGAGTTATGAAATCGTGAGTTGTTATTACAGTTCTCTGAGACATATTTTAACCTTCCTGAAACTATTTATATCAGGGGAAACTCAGACACAAACACCAGAACACTGACCATGCATAACTTAACTTATTCACTTGTGCAGTCTTTGGAGGCTGTAGTCTATGACTACAGACAGGAGTCCTGCTGACTTCAAGCCTTGTTAGGCAGTTTATGGTTCCATGGGTTACACCTGACCCGCCAGGACAGCTCTCTGACCCATTGCCATTCACTTTCCTAAAGACTTCAACCAAGGCAGATAGCAGGATGGTGACATATCCTATTTACTCTGGTGGCTTACAAGTTGTTCCCAACAACCCTCTTTTCTGCAGGTGCAGTCAGAAGCAGCAGCCATGACAGGAAATCTTGTACGTTTATTAGAATATGAGCCAATCTCTAGGTAGTAACCATTACACTGTCATTACCCTTGAGGAAAGGACCATCGGAGAAGAGCCTTGAGTGGCTCTGTACCAGGCTATTTCACCTGCTTTTGCAAGAAAGACTGGAAGACCTAGCAGGACTGGTGAAAGGGCTATCAAGCATTCAACAGGCTGCCCAAGGAAGCAGCCGAGTCATCATCCCTGGAGGTATTTAAAAGATGTGTATATGTGGTGCTTATGGACATGGCTTAGCAGTGGCCTTGGCAGTTAATGGTTGGATGCTGTGATCTTAAAGGTGTTTTCCAACCTAAATGATTCTATGACTCTTGTCATAAT
This sequence comes from Falco cherrug, assembly GCF_023634085.1. Classification (NCBI taxonomy): domain Eukaryota; kingdom Metazoa; phylum Chordata; class Aves; order Falconiformes; family Falconidae; genus Falco; species Falco cherrug. Next base: position 17,341,886 of record NC_073711.1, read on the forward strand.
TGTCATGGTTTTTAGCTGAGAGAAAATAAAGAAGAAAAAAAAAAGAGAGAGAGGGAAAAAAAGAAGAAAAATGTCAGTTGTTTCATCATCTGCAACAACAAAACTGCCATAAATGTAATACTGCTGCTAAAAAGTCTGAGGAAACTTTCTACAGGAATGACCAGACACACAGAAATCACAAAGTCAAGAAGTTTAAGAATGTCGTGGCTGAAAATTATCCCATCCTTAACTGAGACAAAATAATACTGCATTTTTTCTCAGTCCAAATTGTGTAAACTGAAAACATCTTCATTAAAATTGGCTTAACCTATAAGGTATAATCTTATACTGTAATAAACTAGGAATTTACTCATGGCCAATTATCCCCTATCAGCTGGGGGCAGGTTGAGGAGGGGGAGGATGAAGTTACCAACTGAATGTCAGCAATTTCTTAAATAGCTGAAACCCATTTGCTTGTTATAGCCCAAACATCATTTAATTATCATAACAGTACAAAACATGTGGCAGTTACTGACCAAAATCTCCAATTTAATTCTCTGCAGTCCAAATGTGCCAGGTATAAACCAAGAAGTGAATTTGACTTCTGAAAGGTACTATATATGCAACTCTCCGCCCAGGATCCTAATGATTTTAGAGAGCTTCTGTGAGGAATGACTTTAATAAAAGTATAAGGATTCAGTACTTTGAAGAAAAAAAAACTACTTTAAAAGGTAAATTCTGTGTGCCTTGCATATGAAGAAGTCCTCTAGACAAGTTTCAAATGAGCCCTGCTGTTACCGCATCCACACTGCTCTATTCACAGTACAGAAAAAAGAAATGTAAACATGAAAGATCTTTAGAAAATGTACTTCCTTAGAGATTTTTTCTTCTTTATATTTCAGCTTGTTCCCTTTCCACTAAGCTTGTTTTTTGTTTTCTTTGCTGAAAGAAGTTTAAGCCTGATTGCTTCAAAGAATGCCAATAATCACATATCACTATCCACAATACCTTACAGGAAGCCCTAGTGTATGTAACTGCATTACCTTTTCCAACATTTTAGATCAGAATAGCATGAAACTGCCATTTCTCATGTCACAGAGGTTAGTTCTCTTTTAAGTTTGTATGAAACAGCTAGTAAAAAGTAACTATTACCTGAATCCAAACACACAAAATAATCCTAAGTGGCTAGCATTTTACTGATAGTTTGTGAGATGTGATTGTGTAATTTATCGAATCCAGCCACTAAATGACAACGTGAGCTGGAACTGTGCGAACAATTCTTTTCAGAGCCATATGCCTGCAAATCTTCTGAAAATTGCAAGCATGGGGGGACGGGGGACGGGGACAGCGACCTCAACAAAACAACAACAAAAAACCTCTCCCAAAACAAACAAGTAGTTGTTTTGAAAATCAAATTCAAAACCATACTGCTCCACCCAACTGAAGTGACTTCCACTCTTCCCTTCAAATGCTTATGTGTGAATCTACCAGGGTATATTTCAAAGAAATTACATGTGTAGCCTCAGATTGAACAGTTACAAGTCACAGCAGGTGACATTTTTTGTGTGCTGTTAATATGCAAGATCAAGGTGACAGGACAAAATACAGTAAATAAAGATACAGCAACATACATTGAGAGATCCAGTCCTATAACCCCCCAAAGATTCCAGAACACAGACATTATTTACATGATTTGTAATAGAAAATAATTTGCTTTTTGCTGGTAGTAGTGATTATTTTTCCCCCAGAAAGCAACACATAAGCCTTTACTCAAAGCTGAATAAAACTTACTTAACAGTTAGAGTTACTAGTACCTTGTGAAAGCCAAATCAAACATAATAAAAGCAGGTATAACTTACATGAATGATCATGCTGAAGCTTCACATCAAGATATTGTATCTCAAAGTCATGAGCAAGGTGACCTAACAAGCGTTTTGTACAAAGGGCTTGATTCACTGTTGCACACCCCTAGTTAAGTGAAAATCTGCCACAAAATATTGGACTTATGCTGGTTCTGCTTGAACCTATGCAAATGCAAACAATGACACACCAGCAGATCTGACCTTTCATTAACATCAAACTCAAAACACAATGAGAGGCTGCACAGATCAGCACTGTCCATTCCTGGAATGGCTTTTTGCATTCAGGACCCTGCAGGATAACCAAGGATCCAGACACACACTTTATAGTCTTCGAAGCTTGGTTGATTTTTCCAGCTACTTCACCTGGTTTAATAGAAGACACTACCTCTTCTTCGAGATTCTGCTTTCCTTATATCCTTAGGTACCAGCCACGCCAATACTATTCTTGTCAGGCAACAACCTCAGCAGGCAATATATCCCTATTTAACTTTCTTCCCCTTCCTTGTATTCCTGAGAAACAGATGGCTAGCTGGGCCTGCGGATGACGTCTTGCACCTGAAGAATCCTCTCAGCAGATTACACAGCTACAGCTGTCACCGCAGAGGCAGCTGTTAGGAACTGCAAATCAGGTTGCAAGGGGTTGCAAGATCCTCCTACCTAATCTTAGCTACACATCATTTACAACTCTACTACAAAATACCAAATCAAAGCAAGATGCATGTGTTTTACAAGCCGTTTACAGCAGGCAGGTAGGCATCAATTATACGAAGCCATCATTTACATCCAATTCTTTCTTGTCAGCTAGGTTTGCATCACCATTGACTCCAGTTCTAAAGCAGTCTATTTTAACGATTATTCAAAGGTAGGTACCAAGCACTGTTACCTATGTACTTGCCTTGCAACTTGTTACTCCAAATTGCTAGATCACACTATGGGCAGACAGAAAGAGTGCTGAACACTACTGAGTAATAAGGTCTTAGTGGTCCAGGAATGTCCCTTAGATTTCTTTGAGGTGACAAGCCTACGTGGCTTTGATGCACCCATCCATTCAGAATGCTCTTGACTGACTGATCTCCCTGGGGGTCTTACACAGCACAGTACACAACAGCACTATCACTACTCAGCACCACTTCCATTACTGAATTTACATCCCAAAGGTTCTTCAGTTCACAACAAAGTTAGAATAACAACAAGAAAAATGGTGGAGCAGCTGACTTAAACATCTAAAACTCAACTTTTCCAATTTAAAACCATTCAGGACTAGAGCTGCCTGTCTGTGCTCTCAGTACATGCCAATTGCCCTTTCAAGAAAAATCCATGATACTGACTGTTCTTTGGGACAAAGTTTATTAGTCTTCCATCCTGATCTCAAAGCACACCCACAGTGTGGAACAGGGTCTTGGTTTAGCTCACTCCAGTGTGAAAAGCTGATCACAAAAATCACAGCACTCTTGATTACCTGCCTCTAATGAGAGGGGTTTTTTTAATAAACTATTTAATTTGTGACATTTCTTGGTGGAAGGTAAACAATGGAAAATATTGAGCACAATTTTTAGTAGGGTCTGTAGCAAGAGGGCAAGGGGTAATCATTTTAAATTAAAAGAGGGTAGATTTAAATCAGAAATTAGGGAGAAATTCTTCACTGTCAGGGCAGTGAGACACTGGCACAGGTTGCCCAGAGCAGCTGTGGATGCCCCATCCCTGGCAGTGCTCAAGGCCAGGCTGGACAGGGCTTGGAGCAACCTGGGCTGGTGGAAGGTGGCCCTGCAAAGGGTTTGAGCTGGGTGATCTTTAAGGTCCCTTCCAACCCAAACCATTTATGATTTTATGAATTTCCATTGCACATACAATTATTCTTGCATCTTAACACAGTAATGGCTATTTCAGAAAACAAAATGTTATGCTTGTACATGGGAAATGCACAAGAAATATTTAAAATTCAATTTCCATTAGCTCATGTTAATTGAGTTGCTCAGATTTTATTCAAGTTAGACTCATCTTACTGGCAACAGAAACAATGCCATGTGACTTATTATTTTAGATTCCTGCATCTAATCAGTGCAGCTGGAAAAGTGAATATTGAATTAACAATTGATCATTAATTCATGACAAATGGTGCTGAATAAATCCACAGAGAAAACAACTGTGAACACTCACTCTTCTGGCAAGTGAACACTCACTCTTCTATCCATCAGTGGGATAGGGCCAAAATCTGCCTTATAAATTTCAGACTGTACATTCAGCTCTAAGTTGCAGATTAATACCGATGAAGTTGAATTTCATTTTGACACTTCATTTTCAGTGGGATGGTCTGAGAAAGTTTTTTGTAGGTTCCAGCATACAGATCTCAAGAGATCTTTTAAACATGGAGTACCTGATGCTACACAAGGGAACAAACTATATTTTCAGTTCACTTAATTCCATCAGCTTTGATTAACATTTCAGAATATTGCTCTTTCTCGTCTGAACAGGCACAGCTTAGTTCTGTTGTATGTGTGCTTAGCTCTCCGGCTGAAAGCCACTCCTGCCTGCCTTTGCGATGTCTGAGATGGCCCTAAACACTCAGCCCTGCCCCTTTAATGGTCATTATTTTGCCTTCGATTTGCAACTTTAAATTACATTACGATTTTAAATTTTTATGCTAATTAAACTTATTTTAATAATATTAATTGGAAAACAAATAGAAGATAAATCAGAGGGGGCAGCTGCCTCCACCCACACAATAGCAACAGGGAGCAGAGGACTGAGACAGGGTGCTAACTTCTACAGCTAGAAAAGCTGCAGTTGGGAGAGAACATTGAAGCGGACCTTTAATGCTATAACACTTATTTTGGTATAAGATAGCCCTTTTCTAGTTAGGTGACATTTATTCCTGATTAAAAGCATCCACATGGGAAATTATATACAGGACTGTAACAGTAAAGCTACAGTGATACAGCTATATTGGTAAATCACTTCATTTAGACAAGCTGTACATTTTTTTCTCCATATATTATTCCCCTAAAATCAATGTATTATCAAATTTCCTTCAAGGGAGAGGTAACTAGATTAATTGGCAATTGAAGAGACTATCTAAGCTAAAACACTACAAGCATGGTACACTTTGCCAAAAAGGAGATATCTAGGGAACTTTTCCTCCAAAGTAGCTCTGAAACGGCACATCCTATTACTCCAACGCAGAGGGAGCTTGGTGAAGGAAAAAAGAAGTGAACACACAGTCATACACACAGACACAAAAAGATATCTGGAATCCATCATTCTCCTCCTAATTGACAGCTAGTTAAAGCCAAATGCTCTCTGATCCAGTTACATTTGTAGGTTTTGGATGTCTTTATTGGCAGAAGACCTACAAACACCAGCCGGTCATAATTAGAAGTATGTGAACGGATGAAATTCAGTTTGCCATTAACTTTCAGACACTTGCATTCAGCTAGCGTAATGGCTTAGTGACTTAATCATGTATCCCACAGCATGGAGCTGTGGAATTACATCCTTTCTTAAACCATCAAGGCATTCTACATTAAATAGAGATTCAAGTGTCTGAGCTTTAGTCTGCACTCAAGGGAAAAAAACAAAGCGAAGACACTGGAGCTTTTACAAAGCTGTACCAGTAAACCATAAAAGCTGTAGGTGGAGGAATGTTTCTGTTCGGTGAAATCTGTAACTCAGATACCCAATAAAATTAGCTCAGGGGATATGCATGAATTAGGTCAAACTGGCAACAGTGACGTCAAGCCATATGATCCTTAGAGAGTGCAGCGGTTTGCAACTGGCTCAACCTGTTTGCTCAGTCCTTAGCTAACAGGTAACATGAGCCTCCCTTACACTGCACCTCATCACAGAAACCACCATTGCTCTTCCTATTAATTCAGACTGTAACAAAGTGCAGTATTGCCCTTGAACATGTTATTTTCCTGGTGTATCGCCCAGGGGAAAACAGCTATTTACCCATCCTCCGACTCTCCCTTTTCTATGAGAGTGAGCGTGAAACTTCTGCACCTTGAGGAAAACTGATGACTCTATTAAAGGACAAAAAGAATAAACCTGTGTACAAATGCATTGTACCCTTACAAATGGCAGCAGCTAACTTCTCTGGGCTTTTTTTTTTAAAAAAAAACCAAACACACAAACTGAGCAAAGAATTCCTAGCTCAAGCCAGTTTAACCCATTTCCTTTTAAAAAAGTGAAAAAAAAAATATTTCAGAGTGAGTTGAACTTCAGGGCTCCTAGGCATAGGCAGCCCTGCATTGTTGTGGCAGCTTCACCCCTCCCCTCCCAATGGCACATACACACTGTTGACCACAGCTTCCAAACAACTGATGCAGAGCTGACCGTTGTAGATTCTGTCCTTGAGTTCATACATGAGCTGTTGGGAGTGTTTTAATTCAAATAGTCTTATTTCCTTTCAGAAATAAAAAAACCTGAAACATAATACAATTGCAGCTAAGCTGGCTGCACTCATCAAAGCCACCTACCATGTATTCTGAATAGAACAGTCTTCAAACCAAATCTTGCTCTCATGTACACATTCTGAAAAAGCTTTACTGAAATGGTAAATGGGGGCATTGGTGCAAAACTCCGAAGGAGGTTAGACACTGATGCTCCCTTAGGTAAGAACTGCACAGGCATACCCTGGAAGGAAGGATGTGACTCTTGAAATAAAGATTATAATCCACTATAAAATGCATTACAGAACACTACTTGTACTGGCAATCGGTGTTACTCTTAACTGTTGAAAAATCAGGAAATCACACTGCTTCTATGCATTGCCACTGGCACAAGTGCAAACTCACAAGCATGTACTGGCCTAATATATGACTTGCTGGGAAAAAAGATAATTATTACTTATGAATAATTTAACAATAAGTTTTATGCTAATTGTTATGACTAAATAACAAATTCTTATTACTACATCTTGCTGAAGCTGAAAACAAGCCACACAGACTAAAAACGTAGAATTTCACAATTCTAATGCAGTGTAAGGATTTTTTTGGGGAAAAAAAAGGCACACGGATATTCCAGAATATGACTGTATTTCTCCCCAGTAGGATTACCATTGTACTCACTCCATAGTCAGTCTCACTGACTTCAGCAGGAGAACTGCACAAACATTGACTGCTTCTGAAAAGTCAATGCTGTTTATTTACAGAGTTTTCTGCACTGGGTACCTAAGAGATTTGCACATGAAGGGAAGCTGCATCTGCCTACTTTTCTATACTGTATTCAAAGAAAACATCAGAGTGCGCTCCCGTAGAAAGGGAGGTAAGGGAAATGAAACCAAATAAGACATAAACCAAAGTCACTGGCTTCAAAAAACAGAGACTTGCTAAGCATAGTGAAGTTCTCACTATACAAGGTATCACTGTGTGCAGCTGTAGCTACATCAGCAGCTAGCACTGCACAGTGGTGATGGATCTGTAGAGTGGGACAGCTAGTGATGTGCACCTGACAGTTGTGCTATGCACCTCTTGAGTCTGATTGGATGGATTGAGAACCCACTTGCACCTGGAACACTTCCAGCACATTTCTGGAGCCCTCTCACACATGCTGGGCTCAGCTCTCTCCAAGGGCAAGCAGTATTTTCTCTTCTGGACTTGTGCTAGTGGCTTATCTGCCCCCAAGTTGCAGAAAGCTGCCCAGAGAAATTACACAATTGCAGTTTGTGTTTAGGTTTGTAGAAACACATAAATAATATCTGCTTGTAGTAGAACAACTGAAGAGACATGAAGGGAGAGTATTAAACAAGTATGCAATCGTTTCAGGTAAAAATTTATACTATATTAAGTTTAGTGAGCATTAACAAAGAGGAGTGGATCTCTAAGGAAGCACACAAATACCAGCAGCAAGGTACTATAAGTTACTGTTTCCTGACCTCAAGAGTGAACCATATTTGCTTGTAGGAATGTTAGGTTATAATTCTCCACTAGCTGCTGGAGGTGGACACGTTTTGTATTCCACCTGCCTGATCCACAATGATAGATTATATATTTTGCTTTCTGTGAGAAATGAGAACATATTATGATGAAAGTTAGCTGATCCCACCACTATATTTGGAAAAAAATACTTTAAAGAAGCATATTAGCAACAAAGACAAATCACATGGAGGCATCATGATCTAATGAGCTGGGCACTGGCATGTTCCTGGAGATCTGAATTCTTTTCTTGATTAAACAGTAGGAGTGGACTGTTTTGCAAATATTTGATTTTCAAGCTTCTAATTACAGTGGCTGAGTTTTTTCTCCTGAGAAAACAGGTGTTGACACAAGATCTGACAGATCCTAGCAACTGGCATTTGCTAGTCCCTTTCTCAGTTTTATAAACACACATGGAAAAAAGGAAAATGCATGATCTAACCTAAGAGACAAATATTTGGGCTGTGCATCAAGATTTTTTTTTATCTGTGTTTGCATGGGGAGCATTCATAACCTGGCTCAGTTCTTCCAGAGATGGAAATTTCAGTATGCCCCATTTTGAAATGGCATTATCCTGGCCAAGAAAGCCTTTGCAAATAGGTTAGTTAATAGGAAGTAATTAAATACATCTACAATGCTACCTATTGCACATCGGTTTGCCGCACTGCCTACATGGAGTTAATTACAGCCTCCCTGCCTTCACTTTAAAATCTCTTGCTTTTATGGGTTTTATTCATTGTCCTTAATGTTTAAATGTAGGGGTTTGTCTGAATTACCATTTTATTGTAGTATTAAACTTGTGTTGAGACACATTAATAGCATTGTGTTATCACCTGTCAGTCAGTTTAACCATAAATATATATAACTACAGTATTTAGTTTATTTCTGTATTGTGTCCCCATCCCTACCCCTGTTCGAAACAAAATATTTGCTTATCCACTGTAACTGTTGTAGTCTATCAGCTAAATACATGCATTCTTTGATTACTAATTTGGAAATGCACAGTACTTACCCATTGTAGTAGCCTATTGTCTATATTCCTACTGAGATGTTTTTGAAAGTGCATTTTTGGCACAAAACACTAAAAGCTCTATGGGCTGGCGAGTGTATACACACACTAAATCCATCCTTTGTTCATACTTCTGCCATGACAACATCAAAATCAGCTAATTATGTTTTACACTACTAAAATACTCAATGGCTGATGAACCTGCCCTGCCTCAGTTTTTTTCTGACATTGAAATATTATTATCCATCGCCCCTCCATTCCCCTCATTAGATCAAGATGACTCTATCAATATAATCTAGATGTGATATCCTCAAATGAAAGCAGATAGCTCTTGAGATCAGTGCCTCATGTCTGTGTCACACAATCTTAACGCGAGGTAGCCCGTCCAGCACGTCCACTCTGCAGCTGAAAGACCAGCTCAGATGGAGGCCGTGCTGTCACTGCTATGTAGCCTGAGGGATCTGAGCTCACATCCTTGTAGATATTTCTTGAAACTAGCTATTTCACAGCTATCTGAAGGAGTCTTAAATGGCACTGAGCCATATGGCATGTGTATTAAAGAAGGGTTTTTTGCATCTTCAAACCTATTCTCTTTTATATTGAATTCCTTGCTATGTAAATAAGACATCAGTTCAAGGTCTGTTTGATTATTTGTTACTTCTGCATCATTCAAAGGCATGCAAAACTCAGAGATGAATTCAGCCAGAAGGGACTTTTGAAAATGTCTGGTCTGACCTTTCATGTAGTACAGAATCCAAAGTACAAGGGCATAGAAGTTTATGTCTTTACAACAGGGATGGATCCAGATGATTCAGCCTCCACAAAATGCATCCTGTTTTTAGTGCTGCCAAGTGATATAAGTTACACACAATTATTCAGGTCCCTGTGGTGCCTTACCAGGGATGATCTTCCTTGCTTTTACAGAATTTAAGCCTTCACAGAAGCAGGTGTTATATCATGTGTTTTGTTTACTCTTCTGCACATTTCAGGTTGCTAAACTTTGTCCAGCCCACCATCTTCAGCAATGCAGAACACCACAGTCCTAAATTTCCTAAAATTTAGTGCACAATAGGTAGACCCCAAAGCTTGAGCCCATGAAGCAGACATCATCCCAACATATGGAATATACTCATGCTGCAGAAAAAACCAGAAATCCCTGCAAAGTCCAATAATCAGAAAATAGCAGAAGAAAAAGTATTGCAATCCAAATCTGGTAGTCAGCTTGCGCTAACCATAGAACTATGCTATAAAAAGAGGACGTGCTCAGGAACATGCTTGCAATGTCCAGGCACTGGTCCACCTTGTTTGTATCCCATCTCCACCTCCTTTTATTATCTACTTCCAGCCATGTGATTTCTCAGCCTCTTCTTAAATTAACTGAATGATAAACTGAACCTAAACTTCCCCTCCAATCCCAGGAATATTTCTAACCTATTTAAAAACTCTGCTCAGTATTTCTGTATCCCTTGAAGCTCTGGCACCAGAACAAGGCACAAAAATTCTAGTAACAATCTTGGTAAGGCTGTACCCAGAAGATCACTTTCCGACTTACATTTTAAGTACTTTCTTCATTTATTTGAAAGATTTCTTCTCCTTTCAGACACAGCACTACTTAGAGCTTGTGTTTAAGGGCTTTTTTATGGCAGCCCTCTGAACCTCACCTAAGTATGCTCAAAAACTTCATGTCCATGGAGTCTACACTTATGGTTCCCACACAAGTTGCCTTGCATTGGTTTTGTTGAAGATAGCCCTTCGCAATTGTGACCAACCGACTAACACGCTTGGATAACTCAATACAAGCAATGTGCCTTCTCTTTCCTTACTACTCCACCAATAGCTGCAAAGCCTGTAAGATTTGCAAAAAAATTACGCTGGCAATTAAAATCACTGATGAAAATATTAAATGTTATGACAACTCAGTTCCTACTGGCCCTACAAAAAGAGTACTGCTGATTGACCTCTCTTCTCTTCACAACTATCTTTCGAGCTCTACCGGTGACTCAATTTTAAAAAGACACCCAGCTAAATCCAAGCTTTTAAATCAAAATGTCATGCAGTATTAAGTTCTGAAGTTCAAGCACACGATGTCTGTTAATTTGCCTTTATCAACCTGCCCATTTTCCACTAATTAAAAAAAAAAAAAAAAAGGGAAAAAAGAAAGATATATTAAGTGTCTGTCTGACAAGGTCTTTATTTCCAAATAACTATGCTAGTATTAATTAAACTTTTAGCTTCCAAGCCTTGCTGATGAACTCCTGAATCAAGCGTTTTGTTATTTTACACAGGATCAATATCAAGCCAATTTGCCTATAGCTGCCTGGTCATTGTTCTTTACCTCTTCTAAGCAAGAAACAATATACACATTTTCTCAAATCCTGTGACATTTCTTTGATTCCCAACATTGTTTAAGTAGTGATTTGGAAAGCTTCTCATCCTTTTAAAAAGCTTCTTAGATATGAACTTTATTACATTTTTTCCACATTCTTGTTACATATGACAGACCTTCTCTTTCAGCTACAGCCACAATATACAGAATAGATGCCTCTACCTGCTTCACCCCAAACACTGAGCAGACATATCTCGCCTTTTTAGTTCTTTGTTGTTTATGATGTTCTGACAGTCACCCTTACTTGAAACAATGTTATTTAATGAAGGGCTGGTTAGCTATTTCATTGCTTTCTAGCAGTGGACAGTGTCTAACAATGACAAGATGAAATGGAATCAAAGCTGGTACCACCATGTCTATGGTGAAAAAAAACCCCACAAAAATTAATCTAATTTTGGAGCTAAGACACGGTAACCACAGTAGATTTCTGCTTTCCGTGGAATCCGCCCTCTCAAGGAAGGAAGCATACTGAGTATCTGAGACCTGCCAAGATCACCTCAGCTCACCTGTGAAAAAGTCAAGCTTGTGACAGGCAGGAATGAACAGATAATCAATGACAAAGCTGACACTCTTCAGGAGAGGGAGGCTATTTGCCCTGATAACAGACTGAAGGAGAAAGACAGACTGGTGTCTAGGGACAGAGAAGAGGAAAAGAATTACACCTTTACTAACATAGTAATAATGAGTTTATATATACTAAGGAACTGCAAATTTCTCAGATGCATGAAGCACCTACATCTAGGAATATTTTAAAACATAACAGCATGGATAGTACAACAGGATAAAGAGTCCCCTTTGTAACAAAGCTCTACACCATATACAAATGCACAAACAACTTCAGACTCTAAGGAGGAAACAAAAATGCTCTTGGTCTCTACAGAGACATTGTTCATGTTTTGGCACACACCTGAAAGGAAAGCACTACCCTCACAGTCACCTTGACACGGAATATCTGGTTCTCAAGTTCATACTACTGTCTTTCTCTGAGCAATCTTTCTGCATAGTAGGAAAAATATCTAAGCTTTGCAGTTTGGTTTCTCTGGGAGAATAAAGTTAGTGACACAGAGGCTGCAAATACTCTTGTACACAAGCATCTCCCAGACAATCCAATCTTTGGGATTTTCAGCTCACAGTCAGCTCTTAGTTTTCAAGGAGCAACTCCAGACCCAGGACAGCTTAATTTGATTTGGGACAAAGAGTCTTTTGCCTAACTCCTTTTATCCATAATCTTGTATAACTTACATATATCTTGATTAATATATTAATCAATATATTGTTAATGGATTCTTTCTAGCAGGACTACAAATTTACTAGTACAGCAATAAAAAGAAACTAAAAAGCTCTGTGTAGCAGCATTGCTTGGCAACACTTTCTGTGTCACAGGTATGAGACTGTCAGTACTCCACCACCCCATGTCACTCAGGCAAGGTCTCTGTGCCACAGGGCTGAGCTCTTTTGTTACACACCCATCTAGAAAAGAGGGTTTATCAGACGGGTCTAAGTAACAGTTGATGTTAATGATTTTTAAATAAAACAAAAATAGAAAGTTTTGACTATTTTGCGTTGGTGTATTTTCAACAGCCACCACTGTTTTGTAAAAGTAATAAAATATAAAACCAATTGAAAATTCCAGAACCAAAATAACAGAATTAAAAAAGTAAAAATTAGGCTGTATTTTATCCCAGATGTTAAGATTTCTGAGGAATTCCAACAACATATTCCACTGCTTGAAAATGGAATTGTTTCTGAACTATCAAACCCCCCACAATACACAAATCCTGAATTTCAGCCAGCTTTAGTAAACAGTTTATCAACACTCATTACTCACAGTCAGTGTACCACTGCACACAGCCTTAACATATGCTGCCTGACACCCAGCCTTCCAGGAAAGAGAGTGACTGCTCTGAAGATATGGTTACTTAAGCCTGAGAGCTAAGAGACATAAAGGAGATGAATCTGTAATTATAGCCCAGTTACTATGCAAATACTTCAGCACACTATCTTGGTGAGAAATCTAGGTCTTCCCTTTCAGAACAGTTTCGTTATTAGAAACGATTACTGCCTTTATTCCACCACTGTGATATTTCATGCATCTTATATAGCACAGATAAGGAGCAAACAAGAACAAATAGCTTTTACCTCTGCAGTCCTCACTGGCGGCACCAAAAATCACAGCTCTGAAAGGACCAGAGATGAGAAATACCCAGGGATTTTAAATCTGTGGTTAGAAGAAAGCCTGAATAATAAGTTGTATCTCATATCTTAAGACTGCAGATATTTTTAAGGAGTTCATAAGATCGTACACAGCTGAACCCTGTGCTAAGGTCAGACACGCTGTGATTCCTTGTGTCACGCAGGTGGCGAGTCTATAATGGATCGTTAACATGTTGTCCTGGCTGTGAACAGGGTTTTTTAAGTCTGTTTTCTTCTGCTGGTATTCTTGACCGTGCTTGTGTGGTACAGTTAAGACAGGAATTTGACTGAGAAGTATATATTAAAAAGGGTGGTGCTGTACGAAGACTGCTCGCCATTCTAAGCACGGCAGGAGGGACAGGCAACAAGAGTCGCCAGGAATGCACTGATACAGACTTTGCTGTTCTACACAATTATTGCTGACAGGCACCAAGGCTGACACTGGATGTGCTAGGACGAGTGCTATGCGGACACAACTAGGGTAAGCATACTGTACGGCATAAGCACATCAGGCCTAGCTATGCATAGCATGGTTTTATCTGTAGCGTAGGCAAGCTGCTTTAAAGCAGCTTGGCTGAAACATAATTCAGAAAGGAGAAAAATCCACAGGCAAAGACTTGCCATTGAAAATGTCCTGCACCTTAGCCACAACTTCATTATCTCACATTCACTGGACTACTTCAAACATCCAACATGTTATTCACAGCCACACAGTTTTCACAGAATCAGCAAAGGAAGGAAAAAAGATGCTTAAAAAGAACTTTCTGCTCAAGAAAGTGAAAAAAACAAGCTGTCCTGTGCATTTCATCTAGTCCCTCACATTTATTAAGGGTAAAATAATTTCTCTTTCCTCACGTAAATGAAGCAGAAAGGGTATCTCTCCCCAGAGCTCCAGAAGTCACAAGGGCAGGCTAGATTAGGACTGATTACAGGACTGATGCAACCTTCTGTGAGGCATTACTTCATGAAGTGGTGAGTTAGCAATATGTTTTTTGCAAAATATTTAGTTTGCATCTTCTGTCATGCAAAGAAAAGCAGTAATTGTGGGCAGATCTGTTTTGCTTTTAATGTGCTGCTGCCTCATCTTTAGATGTAAGCACCATGTCAGGCAATTCATGAATTACACCTCATCCTCCAAATGAACACTATGGTTGATCATTAACGATTGTAGCAATATTAACAAAGAGTAACAGAGATATGGACAAAACATGAGTAGTATCTGATATGTGGAAACAGATGTTTTTATGGAGTGCTAGATAAATTCACTGTAATTTTTTGCATTTCCTTGCTTGCTATCTTCTCTCATTTGAAGGACAGATCTGTATTAATTTCCAAACAGAGAGCATATTGTTCTACATGTTCTACAGCTCCTGAATCACACTAATTTGTATTACTACATTTTTTAATTTAATGATTGATATGTTGGCTTTGCAAACTGACTGTCAGAATAATTCATATAGTATTAAAAAACCCAAGCGTACAGTAGTTTTATTAATGCACCCTAAAAGAATAATGAAACCTTCAGCCTTGCTCTAATGAATTCTAGTGAAACACTTATGAATGATACTATTCATATATGCCTGTCCCTCAGGTGGGGAGGAGGGTAAGGGAAGGAAAAAGGAAGAAAAGGAAAAATTTCTAGTGATAAAATGGAAACATTTTCTAAAATAACCTTCAGATATTAAGTCCTGGTAGGAGAAATGGCAGCTTCAAACATCCACTTATTTATTCCCCTGCACTGCAGGATTATGAAGGATTGTTTCGTTTCATTTAAAACCCCAGGCACAGCTGTTCCAGGCTCTCTAACAGCACCAAGGCAAGATCTATATACCTAAGGTCAAGTCCTGAAGCCCTAAATCAGCTTTTCAATGGATGTTTTGCTTCAGGGGCAAATACTGTTCTCAGCCCATATCCATGGCTCCAGAGACTCATCAGCACACTATGAACATGATGCATGTGAGTACAGGAAGGTTTGAAGCCCCGTGTACAAGCAAAGTACACACAATGCACGTGTAGGATTTGCTTTCAGGTGGTCTAGCTGTGTATGACCAAGAGAGGAAAGGAATGAGATTAACTACCAGCCATTGTGAAGCTCCTTTTTATATTTCTGCCTAAGGACACTGTAGTACAACTTCTGATATTGCACTGCAAAACATCAGTACATTGCGACTGAAACAATTTTTCCCAAGTATCTGAAGTTTAATAACTTTCACTAAGTCCAAGACAAAGTTACAAAGCACATACCTAGATTCCTACCTGCTGTTAGCATGTCAGGAAGTATTATGCAGAAAGTGGAACGCTGTTATAGTGTCCAGGCTAAGTTGAAGGACAGACTTGATCAATAAAGTTACAAGAATAGATGGATGAGAACACCCCTTCTGAGGATACTTTGCTTCCGGCAGCCTGCACACAACTTCAGAATAAAATCAAAATTCCACAAGAGACACTTAAAGTGAGAAAAGTTGTGTTTCAAAAACACCCAACCCAAAACAAACACAAAACCCTCAGCCTCCTAGAGGTTACACTGAACTGGTAGATAACAGATTGTAAATCCTGTTAGATGACTGTAGGAAAGGAAGGATTCAGCTAGTAGCATTGAGAAGGGCCGATTTCTTGCAAGGTGTCTAAGCCCCATCCTATTCATGATGGTGTGGAACACAACCTTAAGCACCAAAGCATCGTGGCCTCTTCCTTTTGTAACATTTATTTTCCTCTCAGGGGTAAGACAAGACAGAGTTTCATTCTCTTTGGAAGACAGTGAAGAACATAAGAATGAGGAACTGGATTTTGGTTATCTGTTACATCCTAGTCTCCAGGAACTTGTTCCTTCAGGGACCTTTGGATTTCTGAGATGGAGAGCACACTAAGAACTAGAAGTGAAAATAGCCTGAAGGTTGTCTGGGCTCCCACACAGAAAACTCTCCAAGCTCCAGAAGCTGACAGTGCTGGGAGGGAGCCATAATAAAGCTGATGGGGCTCTGAGGAAACTTCCAAGACAGGACTGACAAATTATTTGACTGGACACGCAGAGAGGATGAGATTTCCCCCACTTAGCTTTATGCTTTACAAACATGCTGGGTGTATTGTGTTTAAATGTTATTGTTTAGGTTCCGCACATTTTCAATATTCTTTCACTCAGTTGTTGACAACAAGGCACCTCTGCAACTCTGAAGGTTTCAGTCCACAAAGGGTAAGACAATGAAAATAGAAATCTCTTTCTCAGGAACATCCTGAGATGAGATGAAACTTCCAAACCTGTTTCCAACCCTGAAGTTTTTCTCCTCCCGAAAGAAAGCGAATGGTGGAGTACACAAGGGTTACATCACAGCAACTTGGCACAAAGGGTAGCTGAATGACTTCACAGAAGACAACAACTGCAACTTTTTCTGGTGGCTGCAGTGGGTGTGTGAGGGATGTGCTACTGCCCTAATCAATATAGGTTACGCCATCAGAGAGATATTGACTATTCAACTTTTTCAGAGTTTACAGAGTTTGTTAAAAATGACATAAAACTACCCAAATGTTCCAAATAGCTGAAATATTAGGAAACGTGCATTCTAAAAGGAAAAGAGATAAATGGAAGAAAGCATAAATCACAGAGGTTGCATGCTGCAGAACACATCCCTTTGGTGGGCAGAGGTCTAGTTCAGGCACTTTGTGAGGGATGGAAAATTGCAGTACAGTTCTGTTTCATTTGTGTGGCATATAGGTGGGAGATGTGCTTTGGTGAAAATACCTTTGGTTTCATTCAGTTGTACTGTACGTCTAAAGCAGGAAGCAGAATTTCCTGCTATGCTGAAATCTTGTTTACTAGCTGGCCCTAGTCTGTAAATCCTGGGCTTCTGACTAATATGCTGTATGACACTATGCAGGTCATTTTACTTTCCTCTTTTACAATAGACACAAAACATAAAAGATATCTCAACTTAATTATATAAGATGTATAAGGAACAGAATTAAAGAAATAACATTTCAGTAGCTGACTACTTTTCACCATCAATGTTCTGAAACACAGTATTGGGAGAAGATTAAACATAAAAATTTCAATATTTTGGGTAAAAAGTGGTGCATTCTTGAAGAAAAATACTTTGTGCTAAGTCAGTTCCACATCAAGCTACCTTCCCCTCTGCAGCACACTGCCTTGCAGAAATTGTTCACTACGCTTCTTGGTGTCTATATTCTCCATGGGACAAGCCCCCTGCTTAAGGTTATCCTTCTTGAAATAGTCCTTCCATCCAACATCTGGATGCCACCATGCCACTCTATGGAGCAACACCGTGCTGCACCATGGAAACAGGGGCAGGAAGCACACCTCCTAGCAGAGTACAGTCACTTGCTACAGCTCCTCTGAATCAGCATGCCACAATAAAGAAAACTAAATATTTTATGACAGTTCATTTAACTGAAATATTGCATGCAATTCAGAGACAACAGGTCCAACACCCAGATCTATTTTTGTTAACCTTTCAAATTACTTACCTGTGAAAACTCCATCTCTCTTTCTCTAAACCAACACCCATAATGGAAACTAAAAGCTCTCTGAATCCTTTAGTGACAAGTGAAGGATGTTGTTTCATTTTGTAGCTCCTGATTACCAGGGTAAAGCCAAATTTGCGTTTGCAAATAGTGGTGGATTGCTACTGATTCCAGGACTTAGACCTAAAAAAGGAAAAGTGTTTTCAAAGAAATCAGGAGAGAACTGAACAGACACTTGGACTACATAACAGTAATGCATTTCAGTGCAATTGGCTGAAGGCCAGCAAAGGTTTCCCCAACACTAACTTCTATGATATTTCAGCTGTAGATGAGGAATAAGAAAAACATTAAGGAATAAAAAGAGGTGTTTCAAGGCAGCTTAAAGCTTTGCTAATTTTTTATGTCAGCCATGTGATAGTATGGTTCCTCACCCAGTTTTGTCTGCTTTCTTCCAGTTGATAACACTACTCAGTTTCTCCTCCAAAGGAGGATTCACTACAATGCAAAGGCTTACTCTGCAAAAACTGTAAGTAAAGGGGGTTTGTGGTTTTTTTGGGGTTTGTTTGTTTGTTGGGGTTTTTTTACGTGCCACTGCATAAAAATTTACCAGGGAAAACACATTTCTCTGCTCTTAAGAGTATGAGCATATAACACAGAAACAGATAATGAATGTTCAGCCAAGGCTAAAACCCTGAAATGAGAACCACATCCAGCAAAGCGCCAAGTTTCTCCTAATATTAATGGCACATTAGGACACAGACTGGGGTTTTTTTTCAAAATGTGCAGAAAAATCCCAACAATTACAAGAAAAGATCACTTGCTTCCCTTTTGGGGTGAGGGAACAGAGGGGTTGGAAGAACAATGGGAAACGGCTCGGTTTTTCATGTAATTGTCCTGACATACTGCATCAACATGTCAGGACATGTGCATCAAACACACTTTGGCCATGTGTGACACAGTACTGCCAGATAAGAGATGTGTTTACTGGCTTTTACAAAATTTTTGTGACATTACTAGTAAGAATTATTCAAGACTATAATCCTGATCTATAAGACAAAGCCCAGCACAGATGAAAAAAACCAGCAACAAAACCCCCTCTGCAATGAAGCTGACAAGCAAGCCAAAGCCAGTGGCTCACAAGTCCTGGTACACAGCTCCACATGTAAGTGACAGAAAGGGGGTGACAGGAGGCCACAGAAAGTGCAAGAAGGTACCAGCTACTGCTCTTATCTGGAAAACTTCTTACTTGGGGCATCAAATCAATGGCTAGAAGTCCTTTCCAGCTCTCATTCCATAGAGTTTTCTGCTATGGAATAGGTTCTGGTTTAGCATAGTTAAGCAACAAGCTGTACTGAGTCAATACCATACAGAAACTTTAAAACAGAGCTATGGCATGCTACAGAGATATTTTTCTCAGACCTTGCCAAGGCATCTGATGCATTCTGTATCCTCTACAAAAAGGTCAGATGTCACTTTTCTTAATCTTTCAAAGAGTATCTGCATCATGACACAAAATTCCCAGTGGAAAAGAATTCCAAGCCAGTAAAAAAACAAACCAGTTTATCTGGAAATATTAGCAGATATCAGTAAGGAAAAAGCACTCCTGCTTTTAACTCTTGTCTGTATTTACTAGTTCAGGAACTGGAAAGAAGAGTGCAACCATCAACAAGTATTAACTGTACAGAATTCTGAATCGTTTAAGAAACTGTTTCTCATCAGAATATTTTTAGCAGCAAACCTTCCTGATATAAAAAAACAGAAACCCTTTCCAATGCTTACAGCCCTATCATTTCCTGATTTAGACCACCTGAACAATATGGGTTGCTTACCCATGTCTGGGGTATAAAGTGGTTACTGGTAAAAGCTTTCCAACTGACATGCCTAGCCCTGTTCGTAAGGTGAGCAATGAGTTTATTCTTCATCATCTATGCAACTGCTTCTTTATTACTGTCAAATAGCACTAGTCAATTTGTGGTTTTGTGGCAGGAGTGCTTTTCTATTAAAAAGAATTAGATGAACCACTTCCTGCACACCTCAGGCTAAATAATTGTAAAATAATCATAGTTTCTGTGAACATGGGTATGATTTAAAATGGTATTTTAGAGGTTCCAAACTTTACTAACAGTCTCTAGTGAATGCCATATGGTGTTTCAGACCTCACTCAAAACATGAACATACTCCTTCACATAGGTAGATATTAACAGCCCCATACATTCACTTGAACCCTGCTGAAGAGCAGTACATAGTCTCATTTTTCTGTTTGTTCGCCCTTTAGTTGTCCTCAGCAAAAGAGGAAGAAGATTCAGGCTGTTTCAGTAGAAACACAATTATTTCTGAGTTCTAAAACCTGCCCCTGCACCCCACCCTTTCAGAAGGTATATAGTTTGAACCTATTAAATACTCTAGACCAGTTACTCTGCCTATCAGAACTCTGTTCATTAAAGTGATTTTCAGTAAATGCCTCTTGGTACTCCAGTAGTGCCAAACAAAAAGCTAATTAACATTTTTTAAGAACTAACCAATGAGAAAGAGAACAAAAAAATGTTTCTAGAAATTTACATTCTAACTCCACTTATCTATTCACTGAAGAAGTGACAAGTGTCACCACATCACAGTATCTATAATGTGTGTACTGTATCTTTACACAACAACTTTTCTCTTTAACCACAAAAAGAACAAAGGAACAAAAAGATAAATGTAATATTAGTGCTGGGTTTATGTGCTGCAGTAGAAATAAGATGAATACACAACCATCGGGCTTGTCAAAGACATATTTGGGTAGTGGCAAACACACTTCAGAAAATGGTCTACAGTCTCTTGTCTGTCAGATGAAGTGCAAATACAAGTTCAACATTAAAACAAAAAAAGAAAAATCCAAGATGAAAGTAAAAATGTGAAAAAAAATATCCAAAACCTCTGAACACTTTCAGGGAAATTCATTGCTTTCTAAAGAACAATCAGCCCCAAGCACTGGTGTCTATTTTGCAACACATTCAGACAGGTCTAGTCTAGCAATAACATGCTACAAATACTTCCAGAGCTCTGCTAGCCCCATGCTTCTCAGTTTGGTGTGGTTTTTGAGGGGTTTTCTGAACATGCAAGTTTAAGGTTGATTCAGTTCTCCTCTGCAAACCCCTTTATTTTCAAAGGCTGTATAGTTAGATTTACAGTGATTGGTTATTGCAAGGAGAAGGAGAGGGAGCAGGGTGTAATCCTACAAGCCTAGGAAAATTGCAAGAATAAATCTTGATGGAGACTTTTTCTTTTATTACATTTACTTTTAGAAGAACAGTATAAATAAAAGACTGCAAACAAAAATGAACCAGAAACCAAGAAACAGGAATAATCCTTTCCACTGTTCCCTTCTTATTCCTGCTAAAGCTTTTTCTGTTTTTACTCTAGAAACACAGCACACTCAAAATCTATTAATATTCCTCGTTTTCCCTAGCTAACTGTCATTATTACAGAAAGTGAGAAATGGCTGTCAAGCTCAAAAGCAAAACCAAGCACATTCTAAATCCCCTACAGCCATGCTTGTTCCATATAAGGACACTGCTGCTATTATGGCAGTGAGCAGAGTAAATAATTTAAAAAAATAATTAAAAATGTTAATAATTAACAATCCCAAAGCATCCTGTTTTTTTCACACAGTTTGTTCTCCAAACAGAAGTAGGGATCTTTTATTCCACACAGTGCTTATCAACGCCCGGGTCACAGGAGACGAGGAAATTTAGATCACATAACATGTATTGTATTAGCGGGAGAACACATTTAAACAAGACAAAAATTTATACCCAAATGGGAAGAACAGCACAGATTCATCAAAATTGAAGGTTGCACTCTGAAAGCCATCTATGTGCTTCCATCCTAAGCACTCAGAGGACAAAGCACAATCTGTCAGCGTTCAAGAACTTCACCCTTCTTGGCTCCAGAGAGTAACTAGGGAAGAAGAAATATGAACATCTTATGAGAAGCAGACTTAAATACAGTCTGGAATTAGTTCACTAGTTCATATTCCAACTGTAGGGTCAGACTTTAATGATGAGGCCAATACAAGCCAGTAACTTCCAGTCATAATCACAAATTCAGTGCCGCGCAGACATGGCTAGAAATAAAACAGGCTATTTCACTACTCCCAGCTTTCTGGGAAATGTACTTTTAATCTGTGCAGCTGAAAGTCATTTCAAGTCATTTAGGGTTGATAGTTCTTAGCGTAGCTCAGATTTAGGTCTGCTCAGACATTAAAGTGATCCGAACACACAACTGAGGCTGGACCTCCAGTAATACTATTGTTTCACCTCCTTGACAGTTTCTGAAATGGACCGGACCTAAAAAGCAGAACACTCCTGAAAATCTGGCCCTTCTCTGCCCACCAAGCTGAAGTTAAACCTTCCACTCAAAGACCCTTGAAGAAGCTCCTTTCCACTTCACCTTCCCCTATGTTCTTACTCAAGGCAGTACCTCTGCTACTTTTACTGGGAACTGGCTTTTCTAAACATCGTGATTTTGACCAGACTGTTGAGTCATCCTGCTATAATTGTTTTAATGACAATTAAAAACTTTATTTCCTATTATTTAAAAGTACACTAAAATTCAGCCTTAAGGCAATAAACAACTGGCAAAAGATTAGTAGTCCCAACAAAATCTAGGATTTCCTTGTCTTTCTCTCCTCTTCCCACCCCCTCACCCCCCTACCCCCCAAGTAACCTCAGAGAAGCAGCATTTGCAAGGAGAGGTAACATACTTCATTAAACAAAATGATGCAGCTACGAGAAGCAGACAAGCTTTCAGACACACAGTTCCTTCAGGTTAAACTTCATAATAAAGTAAAATAATTTTCAAAATATTGCAGAGGTATACTTATCTCCAGTGGCAGCGTGTGTGGTTTTGAGCTTTACCACTGCTTATTAAAGTCTTAACATTTTGGTTTTGGAATGGACACAAGCTTTGCACAGCACTGGAGCAGAAGACTTCTCCATTTGAGCTTATGTGCTAGCAAGAGCATAGACTAACCAAAAAAAAAAAAAAAAAATCCCTGGTCTGTGCAGTGAACGCCCATTATGTACAGTGCAATGAAAATATTTTCCCCTTCAGTATTTAAAAATATTTTCTTGGAAGTCACTGAATTCCTCCCAGGATGTTTTCATTTTAATTTTTCTTAATGCCTAAAGAAATTATATGTGGAAACATCTTCCCCAGATTCATGCCTCAGCCTGTCATTATGGGCACCATTTCTCCAGTCACTTTTGCAAGACCCTTGTGAAAATCCTACACTGGATCTTACCTCTGCACTTGTTACTATTGTCATTCTACATTTATCGTTGGTCTAGTGTGTGCACAGAGCCACTTGCTCTGTTGGTCAGTAAGAGCAAGGGGATGAAGGCTCTGCTCACCTCCCTCATGAGACCCCTTACGCAGGCTTTGCTCCTCAAGCAGGGAAGGGGCTGCTCTGCCCCTGCACCTGCAGGCTGAACGCCAGCAGGGCTCAGACCCAGCAAACCGCGGCAGCCTGAACGCTGGGATGTGGAAGGGGCTTGGTATTGAGCCAAGCCTCAGAGGTGGAGGAAAGTCCCCGCTCTCCCAGGAAACCATGAGGGGCTTGCAGACAGCCCATGCTTGTGACACCCAGCAGGAGAGGGAAAGTTGATGGACTACAAAGAAAGGCTGGAGGACATTCTGTCTTGACAGACCTGGAGTACGTTTGCTTTTTAGCCTTTCATTTACCTTCTCTCTCACAAAAATCTCTTTTCTCCTTCTAAAGAGTTACAATGAAACATAGTTAAATTACAAGTCTTCAGTCTCTTTTTGTATAATTCCATTGAAAAAGGGGAAGAGAAGTTCAAATGATCATTTGAAGGACATGAGGTCTAACCACACTCCCCTTCTCCCCCCCAGGTTTCAGCACACTTTGAGGGTATGTTGGAAGGCAGGAAGTGTCTTTTACTGTATTTTGGGATTTTGGGTGCAGCATTTCAACAGCTATTGCCTGTTTGCTTAAAGAAAGAACAAAGGTGTTACTAAATTCTGATTTTTCTCAGCTACCTGAGGCTCTGCTATGAAGTATTTGGTAAGCGACAATGATACATTTGTGGCATTCTTATTTCTAAGTTAGTACTGATAATTCCACATGATGTTAAAAGGGACCCTGACATAACAAAGGCTCTGTCTTTTAGGCAAAATATAAAAACTAGACCCTTCTGCTCTCAGGAACTACAAGCTACTACACAACCCAGTTGTTACGGTTGGTGTCCTGGCCAAGTTCCAGCCTGAGCACAGTTATGCTTTCTTCTCACTCCTCCCTGAATCTTCCTTCTTTTATGAAAGGAAGATTAGGCAGTAAAAATCCAACTTACAAACGTACCCTGCCCCAAAGACGTGTGCCACAGCACTGGGCTTAGAAATTGCCATGGTGTTTACACCATCCTGAATGCAGAAAAATAAAAAGTGTGATCTGCACAAATCATTAAATCCTTATTTGGACTCTTTATAGGACTAAAAATACCATATATATGGTACAATGAAGTATAAATACACAACACCACTAAATAGACTGTATATAAATGTTGTAGCTAACTATTGAAAAAGACCTACGACTGATTTCAACTGCATCTGCATATGCCACAACTGTGGTTTTGCAGACTGGCTAGACTTGCGTACATTAAATAAATACTTTTTGTGTATTTGTTAACATTCATAAAGCAGAAAAATGAATGGCTTATAAGTAATTTAAAAGAAATAGTACTCTTCAAAAAGTTACATTTAATTTTTTAACATCAAAACCCAAAGAGCTCAAAAAAAATAGCTAGCACACAGAATTAAAGAATGTTAAAAATTATTGTCAAAAATTTTAAAAAAATCCCTCACCAAGCATTTGAAGTCATGCAGTTCTTTGGCTTTAATATTAATTATGGAATAACATGATTTTAAGAACAGCACTAGTGGTAGCCTAGTGACCTGGTACTGCACTGTAGCAAAGAACTGTGAGGATAATCCCTATTGCTCTTCCTTTTAAAGCAATATGCAGCGAACTACCCAAGGGATAACACCAACTAACCAAAAATCACATCCTAGGTGATGTATGTGCTCAGGTGTGTTTTAATCCACATCACACTCCAAAGACTGTAATCAACTTCACACACACAGAGGAACTGAAAACCCAACAAAGCCCCAGACAAACCTGTCTTCCCCAAAGCTTTGTAAGCACTCCTGCTTAATATGGTAATCTGGATTAGACAATTAACTAGCTGAAAACAACTCCTTTTTCTTTAAACAGATCAGTTGACTAAAGCCAGCTCATCCCACAGATATAGAGATGATAGTGCCAGGACAAGGAAAGTGGCAGGAGCAAGGGGATAGGGATGCCGCCAGCCCTTGGGGAAGCAGCTCAGGCTTCTGTCACTAACTGCAGGTTCACAAAGACCTGAAACACAGAGCTCTTTGCTGAATTCACATGGCAAATCACTTTATATGTGACTTGTGCTTTTCTGCAAACTCTTCAGGATTTGCTTTAGTCTTCTCTCAACATTGGCTCAGTAAAAGAAACCACTGTCTGATCACCCAGTGGCACATCTGTAATAACGGTGCATCTGACTGATACAGCTTTGCCAAGAAGACCTCGGTCTTACTTTGGGGAACTGAGCATCCTCTTTACTGCATATTTTTTTTATTCTGCCTTGAGTGTATGAATTAGTACTCTTGTACAACAGAAACATACCTTAACTTTATTACCCTACATCTCAAAGCCATTAAATTCTTTTCATACAACAGTCTAATTTTCCTTTTTATTGACCACGCCACCTAAAACTGTGTAAATGGCAAATTTCATTAGCACACTCTTGATTTTTCATAAAGTTCCCTAGTGAAAATTTTAAATCTGATCAGGACTAAATCCAAGCAAGCTGAATTTCAGATGGAGCTTCCCCCATTGTTGTGGATCAGAAACCTGAGATTAACCAAAGCTAACACACCAAACCAAAGGCAATTATTCAAATAAACTATGCAGTGCACTGTACACCTAGGGCACCAAAATTTAAGGCAGGAATGGCAAACACATGGGTTTGCTCCATGTACTAATTTGCAGTTGCTGCTATGGGGTTTTTCCCCCCCAGTAAATAAGTATAGGCTCCCAGAAGTGGATATGCCTTTTCTCATATTTAGACCATTCATCTAGAGACTGACTGTAGAGATTTGTCTATCAATTGTTCACACTTGGTGCTGCCCTGAACTGATCACCCCTTTAATTAACCATGTTAAACTAGCTCCCTGAAGCTTCTGATGCTTCTGTCACTTGCCTGTGGGTTTCCTCTTCCCTACAAGCCTGAGTGCTTCCATTAAGTTTACAGTGAGAAGAAACCAATAGAGGAAATGATGAAGGATATCCCTGGGCTCCGTTTGAAAGACTGTTAAAGAAAGGCTCCACAGAAGAGAGGAAAAAAATAAAATAAAATAACACTCTTTCTTTGATGCCTAGGGAAAAGAAAACTGAAAGAATATATTTAGTTTTGCTCTACTTAAAATGTCTTCTATAACAACAAAACAAAAAATTACCAAGCAATAGTACACCACCACAGAGGACATAGTGTATTCACCAGTTGTAATATTGTAGTCCCCTGACCTGTATTCACGGTTTGCTCTTCGAAAAAGTGATTATTAACATCATGCATATGGGAAGAAGTTGGAAACAAAGAAAGGTTTACTCAGACTGTAGACAGATGGACTATATCCTTATAGAATCTTCTGAAAAGTCTTGTCTATATATTAAGGATGCAGTGGCCACCTTAGAGATCTACAAAATTTTGTCAGGTCAATATTTGTGGCATCACCATTATCTCCTTTAATGAGTATTGTAAATGATGAAGTGTCAAACAATTAACACATTTCTCCTAGTCTTGCACTTAGGCTAACACATATTTCCCAAGAGTGGGAAAGAATTTATTTGGCTTACTTTCAATTTGTGCAACAAGGGTACAAATCTAGCCTCAAGAGCAGCAAATCTGGTATATCATTACCACTTCCTGCAGGTACGGATTTAAAAGTTATGAAAGCTTCTGCCTGAGCTCACAAAATTAATAATGATGAAACAAATATGACTGTTGGCAAATATGCATTTTGCAAAATGAGTTAAGTACTATAGCACATTGAAAAAGTAACAGCAATGATACGAAAATAATCTTCCTCCTTGCCCTCCTCTGAACAAAGACAAAAATCACAAACCTTAATAACTCTAGGTGAATTTATATATATTTCAGTAGTTAACACTTTATGCAGCCATCACCTTTTTTGACCAAACATTTCTTTTTTTTTTTTTCTTTTTTTTGCCAGACATGATACAGGATAAGCAGTATGTGGGTAATTTAGAGATGAAACAGATAGCAACGCCCTCTGAAAATTCAGTTGAAGTTTAATGGAACCACATTCCCATTTCATGTGTAGAACTCTGGATAAATCAGAAAGTAATTCAGCTCCCTCTAATAAAGTCTTCTTTTGTGCAACAAACGCAACTTGAAGCCAATTGCAACATCCCTGTTTTTCTCGTTGAAAAGAGAGCTTGGCCTGCCAGCAAATGCAAACTCAAATGCAACGTGCCAGATCTGAACAGCTGTATGTATCCCACTTCTCCTGAGGCTCCATCACATGCCACATGCCAGTCACCATAATTAGTGAGAGTTAGAAGAAAAACTCACAGTACAGTTAGGAAATGTACAGCATTATACATAAATAAAAGATTACTGCTCCCCAGTGCTCTTGTCTCTTCTAATTCCTGTTTTTTCCTCCCCACAGACCAATAGCAGTGCTGAATTCTGATGAAGCAAAGTGTGGCTCAACCTCAGGCATTTTGTGAGGCAGAGAGCAATTAATTGGTGTTAAAGCAATATACAACACCACTTACTTTTCTGTCAGGGAAACAGCCAACTAAACAGTTAAGTTTGGCATTACCAACAAACTTTAACAACAGGTTTAAAAGCTTGCTTTTTTTATCTTTCCCCAATGGGAAGTAACTGCTGCCCAATTCAAATAAAGTTGTGGCTTTAACTCTAACCTGCCATGCAGTCTATGGAAACTGAAGGACAAATAATGTGCCTAATATTAAATACATGCTTAAATGTTTGCTGAATAGAGCTTGGATGAATTACGGATTGGGTGATAAGTCTTGACAGGAAGAAATACAGTAAAATTTTCATCTGTGGCTCTCCAGACTACAGAATGAACAGGACCAGTTGCGTTGTACCCCCCTGCAAGAACTAATGAACCGCAACACAGTTGCTAAGTTGTCTTTTGATTCCTGGAAACAGACAGACCCAGAAAAGTGAAGTGATGAAGAGGAGATACAGATCCGAAATTCTACCCTTCCTCCCATCCTAGGGCCACCACTCACAAAAGGATTCTTGTTTTACCTTTGAGAAATCACTCTAAAATTTCTGCTTCTTATGCAGAGGCCAGGGATGGGCACACCTAGCAGACTGAAGGATGTTCAGCATTTTTCTGGTTTTATTTTCAAAAGATGCATGGTTGACAGAACACATGAGACACAGCAAGATGGACAGCGTGCCTAGATCTTTCAAGTTTACAACTGTCAAAATTGTTAAACTATGTTATTTTTAGCGAAATTACAATTTGGAACTGGCATGTTGATTCCACACAGTTGGAGCCTGCCTCAATGCCAGCGAACATACTTTGATTTATTGCTCTTTTATTCAGGTCAGGAACCATAACCTCAGGAGCAGGCAATTCATTGGTCTTAGTGCTGTAGACAAGAGGAGAATGTGGCCTTCAGAATTAAAACTGTTTATGCTATGAAGGAGAAGACAATCTTCAAAGTGCTGAAACAAGTTTTCTCTAATTAGCTATAACCAAATTTGACTGCAACCTACTGAAACAGACAACAGCACAGGAAAACAGAATTTTCAACATGTTTAAGGGAAACAAAATCTGGAAATTGGGAAAAAGCTTAAGTGTAAGGAAAAAAACAACAACCCCACAGTCTTGCAGAGAAACATTAAAGAAAAAAAATTAAAAGCTGAGAGATGATTAATTTTAAGCATAAATCATTCCTTAGATAAATGGGGACTGGCAGAATTTTAACTTGGTGCCAGTGGAAACATCCTAAATATCTTAAAATTAAGATAGAAAACAGTAAGCTTCTGTCAACAGCTAATTTCTCTCATCCATACAACCTTCACTTCAAATGTTACTTCTGCATTCTTTATGCTTTGATCAATAATGTAGCAGTACCTGAAGTACAAGCAGCAGCATCTGTACTCAAAGAAAAGAAAAAAAGAAAAAAAGTCCCAAATCCACCATACTGAGTTGAGGGGGATACTTAGTAGTCCACTGGAGAACAGAAATGGTTCTCTAAATGCCCTTTCTTTAAATGACAGTAAGGAAGTTGGCAGTTACACAAAGAAAATTAGAAACGTAAGCATCCATTGCTCCCAACAAAACCAACACAGTTCATTCAAGTGTTCCTGATGACCTGTGTAATAACAGGAGGCATTTACTGCAGTGTGCTGAGTAAAAGAATTGTCTTGATTAGTGCTGCTAGGAGAGAACAAAAAGAAACTTGGTCTTTGTGGCAACCTGAGAATTCACTAACAAGTCCTCAGACTCATGGTGGCTAAGTTTGAATAGCCTAATGTTATGAGAGGTGTCAAGGAGGAGCATATACAAAAAGGCAATCTTAAAAAAAAATCCATGAAAATACAATAAAACTTTAAACTTGGCACCGTTCCTTTAAAGTGAAAACAATTAAGCACGATTTTAAGCAAAATAGCCAAGGGGAATGACAGAAATCAAACATTTTTATTTCCAGATTAAGTAACATTAAGAGAAGAAAAACACAAAACACAAAGAATAAAAAGGATTGGTTCTGCATTGCTAAACCATAAGGGACAAAAACCAGTGTTGGCATAACATTTTTCATTAACTACAGCACAAGCAAAATGTACGTATCAGTGTTACACATCCTTTTCTTGCCTAAGGCTCTGATTAAGTTCCCCAAACTTCCTTTGCTCTACAGCTTTTAATGCACCACCACATATTTTTCTGCTATCATTGAACATGTCAGAGAAATATCTCTGCAGCACACTAAATCTAGGTTAAGAATCTTGGAGACAAAGAATTCTTTTTTCTTACTTGGGATATTAAAATGTCCATGGTAAAGGATTTTTTTTCTAGTCAACTACATCCATATCTGTGAAATAACAATCTCAGTTTTGTTACAGCATCAGACACAAGTACCCAGGTGACCCAAAGCAATTATTATTTGATAGATAATGGCCACTGGAGAATTTCTCTTGCATAAGAAATTATCCTGATATGAATCCGATACAAGTGGCCTAGCCTCCTCCCATATAAATTCCTCTCAATTTCTGGTATGCTTAAGGGAATGCAGTAGGGGAAAATGCAGTCTATGGGATTTTACAGAAGCACATAATAAAGAATGGTTCCTTAATTTTTCATCACACTGCATCTCCAAACTGTAAAATGTTCCTTGACAGAGTTCCCTTTCCTTTACAAAAGGCCATAACACTTAAAATCCGTAATAACTGCTGTATTGTAACATCAGTCTTTCTGAAGGCAGGAAAACTCTACTGACATAGACACCCAGACTATTAAGGCTGAACAGTTAAAGGTATGCTTATCTGGACAGCAATGTACATGCATTCAGGTGCTTATGACTTCTCCTTGAGTAGTTCTAAAAAGCACTTTTCCCTCCACTTTGTTCAGGATCCAGGCAGGAGAAGGGGAATATGTGTAACAGCATACATTACAGCGTACACAAAAATGATTTAGTGCATACAGATACTACAGGTGTAATAAGCCAACAAAAACTATTAACAAATACCCTTTGCAAGTATAATTCTAATTGTGTGTTGCACAATGGAAATCGTGTCTACGTCAGCGCTCTCCAACATTATAAATTTTTGGGAAGCAGGATAATACTTCAGTATCAATGAAACAAGACCAGCTGTTAACCTGGTATAGGAAACATCTTTAGCCACTAGCAAGTGAAATTTTCCCTGCAGTATGAAGGAATTTTTATCAGTTTCAGCACGATGTTTTATGTGCATTTGACTCACACACATACTCTCTTTGTAAAGACACATGCTCCCTAACAGAGGAAAAAACTGCGTCTAAAGCTTTCTGATTCTCCTCCACAGGATATTACAGAAGAGTTGCAAAATCTGAATTTCTCATATCCACGTACAGATGGCTATGTTAGAGGAAAGAGAGCACACACATTTCTTCTATCATCTACCGTGTATTCCAGGAGGTTGCCTGGTACTCTAACAGCTGCAGCTCTACCAGCATCTAGGTGGGCATTTGGTGAATGATTCATGCTTAAAGGCAAAACTGATGGAAAAATAGGGGTGATTTCTCACCAAACCAAAGGTGAGAAAAAATAGCAAAGACAAACCTCAGCTACTGAATGCTCAAATATACTAACTGCACTTCTGATTGTACCTTTTAACTAACATTTCTGCAAACACCTCAATAAGCCAAATATGTAAGGCAGGTGAGAAAATCTAGTATTATTTTAGGCTTATGTGGCCAAACCTGTTCTGAGGACATTGGATTTATGTTGATAAAAAGGTCAATGTAAGAATACTGAACTACACACTTCATTTTATATTTCAAACCTTGACTGACTTTTTCAGGCACTGTTAAAGTCTCATTTATGCACTGAGCTTAGCATGAAGCAAATAGATGTATAATTTGTGTACAGTATCAAGCTTAGTGCCACTAAGATAGTGTCTTAGGACAGAGGCATGTGGGCTTACCAGACCTACCAGGGAGAAAAAAAAAAAAAAAAAAGAAAAAAAAAGAAAAAAAAGAAAGAAAAAAAATTTGTTTGTTCCAGTCAGGCTCCTACACTGTGCCTCTCACCACAGAATCAAAGGATAAAGTACAATGGCATTTATGATGACCAAAAAGGAATACAGATATTTCATTGTTGTTCAGGAGTGTCACAGTGAATTTTATACTATTAAATATATCATCCTTAAAAGAATAGCCTGGGGTATAGGCAACCCAATTAGTATTTGAGTGTGTGCTTAAGTGATTCATGTATAGTCCAATTTAAAGTGTGGTCCAATATAACTATTTTGATACCTAGGCCAGAACTGCAGAACTTAATAAAAAAATTGCTCTACTGATGTTAGGTCCCCAGCAAGACCTCCTGGAGGCTGAAAAGTATTATGTTGTTTTCTTTTTCTCCCTTATTTTATTTTTCTACACATCTCTGCATTGCTAAAAATCTGCCGGGAAACAGAATCCAGGGTACTAATCTGACAAGGGAAGTCAGCATTTTGGAACAATTTGAAAGTCAGAAGTATTAATAATAGGGTTCTTCAAGAGGTCAACATCAGGAGACTTACAACAAACTTGTGAATACTAAGGAGGTTCAGGCTGACTTAGAGGAGTAAGTCAAAACACCGAAACTTCAGTTGTGCCATATATCACAATTACTGTTAACATACTGCATTTGATTTAATTCCAGTCTCACATTTCCATTGACAGTCTCCATAAAACCACTGAAAATCTAGTTACTGGATTTCTCATGCCAATCTTCCAACCGTGGAGAAACATTTAGACTACGTCTAGAAAAAGATCATTTGATATTGCCAGTAAAACATCTCATGCAGAAGCTAGTAAATAAGACAGTTTCTTTTGTCTAATTCTGATGCACTTTGTAATGTGTGAAATCTTTCCTTGGTAGGGAAGTTGGAGGAAACTGGGGGGTTGTTTTCTGCCTTCCTTGCTCTGTCTCCTTCCTTCAACAGTTTCTTAATACTGTATAGGCCCAGAAACACCAAAAGTGACACAACTCCCTTACCTGACAAAAACCTCCAACATTTTATCTCCTAGAGCAAGAAATTAAAAGCCAGGTTTTTCTCTTTAAACATCACTAAAGATTATCTACCTTGAACTACTACACAAAAATATTTTAAGTCATCTGTCAGTAGAAATAGATCATTATTAGTATTGCTAAAGAATTTCGTGACGACATGTTAGCAGTTAGAAACTGCTGACAAGAGCAAGGAACCCAGTAGTGCAGTCTATCACAAAAAGTTACGAGACATCAGCATGGTGTGAGGGTGGAAACAGCAAATACAGTCTTCAGCAAATGTTCTCATTTGTAATATCTGGAAACTGGATGTAACCGTGTTCCAGGAAGATCAATTTGCTGTGGAATAGACAGGGAGCAAACCTACTGGGATGGTGAGACGAACTCAGAGCCTATCTGAGCCCGATTTGTTTAGCTTTCCAAACTGAAAGCTGCAAACTGTTATGATTGCTATCCATAAATATACCCAGAGAACATATATTCAAGCTGAAAAATAACATTGATAGAGGAATAAGTGTACATAAAGTGGCCATGATTAAGCTACAGCTGAAAAGTCACATGAAGTATTAGAATCTCCTTACACCACAGGCAGTAAAACTCTCTCTTCCCATCAACAACTGGACAAAATGTTTGCCTTTTTTAAGGAGGGAACTTGATCAGTTTATGTAATGACTTGTACAATTCAGAAGTCTGGATTCAATACCTTTAGAGTAATGATTGATGTGACTTTACGATGGTATCTTCTACCTAGTTTGAGGCACAATCTCTTTGTGCAGGTCTACCATGATGCCAGATCAACTTTTTCATGTTCTTAGTTTCAGAACAATTCTTCTTTACAAGTAATGTATACTTTTAAACTGACTTATGATAGGGCACTACAGGAACACACAGGTTTAATATTACAGGGAATAATGTACAGTGAATTCCACCTCAGGCTGGAAATCCAACATGGCTGCAAAAAAAATACCCATTTCAGACTCAAGCTTTACAAAATTTCCTAAGCTTTTCCTCTCCATTTCCAGAAGCCTCCTTTCCATCTTGATTCACTTTTAACTAGCTCTAACATCACAGTCACAGACAGCCCGTGTGTCTACACCACACTGGCAGACATTATATTCTCAATATTTTATTACAGCTATTAAAAGCCTTCACAGGATTGGTTTGTTTCTAAGTTTCCATCATTTCCTATTTTAATTATGAATTGTTTAGCTGAACAAAGCCATATTAAATGAAAAGCACAGTACAGAAGTAGAGGAAGAACTTTACAATCATAGTTGGCAGCTTAGCTATTTGTGCTGTAAATGCATTATAAATAATTTCTGAGGTCTTCATACATTTCTGTACTTGGCCTGTAGCAGGCTCATAAATAGATTGATAGACATTTATTAACCAGTGATATCCAAACCTTAAAGTAAAGCAGTGCCATAGCCTTCTCCCAAAAGTGCAATGCTAGTTATAATTTCCACAGACCTGCTCTTCACAAGCAGACAATGTAAATATAAGAAACGGTTTCAAATGAGATATATCAGATTTAAGGATCCCAAACACATAAGGAAGAATCACATTTCCAGAGACCCTCAACACAGCCAAAAGCACAGTCAATTTCAGCTTTCCTAGGGCTCTCTCCTGTTGCTATTCCATCTAGCTTCCATTTACCCATCTTTTCCACTCAGCTACTGACCTTATATCCATTCCTTCCGTGCTGTCTTCTGTACTACTTTTCCTTTATTTGTTATACACTTTTGCTAATGGGTCTTATTTTTCTTTTGTTGAGCTGTTCCCTAGACCTTAGAAATCATTTAGCTTTACTCTGGCTCCTCACCTCTTATTCTAACACCTTGCTTTTCCCCTCCTCCAACCTATGCCGGTACCTATTCCTCTTTCTATTTGCTGCCAGGCTCCTTTTCCATCAGGCCCTGGTCCTGTGCCTCCTTATCTCAACCCTTTTGGCCTGCTAATTACTCTCCCACCTACAGTATAGTTACACAGCTTCTTCCTCCTCTAGCACTTCGGATATACAGGGGTTTGGTTTCCTTCTGCTGAGCAGCAGCTTCTAATAACCTGAAGGACTAAGTACATGAAACTCCTTGACTGCTTCATGTCTGCAATGGAACATACTTAATTCCTCTGCAGAGATGATATACACTGAGATGTGCAGGAAAAGAAGGTCATCAGGAGTAGGCAATATGGATTCACCAAGGGAAAATCATGCCAACCAACCTGATAGCCTTCTGTGATGGAATGACTGGCTGGGTAGATGATGAGAAAGCAACGGGCAATGGATGCTGTCTATCTTGACCTCAGCAAGGTTTTTGACACCTGCCTTACATTAAATCCTCATAGGTAAACTCAGGCAGTGTGGACTAGATGAATGGGCAGTGAGGTGGGCTGAGACCCGGCTGAATGGCAGAGCTCAGAGGGCTGTGACCAGCAGCAGAGTCTGGCAGAAGGCCTATAGCTTGCGGTGTTCCCCAGGGGTCAGTGCTGGGTCCAGTGATGTCATCAGTGACCTGGATGAGGGACAGAGAGCACCCTGGGCAGGTTTGCTGATGGTACAGAGCTGGGAGGAGCGGCTGATACCCCAGAGGCTGCGCTGCCATTCAGCGAGACCTGGGCAGGCTGGAGGGTTGGGCAGGGAGGAACCTCATCAAGTTCCACAAAGTCAAGTGTAGGGTCCTGCTCCTGGGTGGTGGGGGGATGACACACAACAGCCCCACGCACCAGCACAGGCTGGGGCTGACCTGCCGGGAGCCACCTCTGCGGAGAGGGGCCTGGGAGCTCTGGTGGGCAGCAAGTTGCCCATGGGCCAGCAGTGTGCCCGGGTGGCCAAGGCGGCCAGTGGGACCCTGGGTGCATCGGGAGGAGCGTGGCCAGCAGGTCGAGGGAGGTGACCCTGCCCTCTGCTCTGCCCTGGTGAGGCACATCTGGGGTGCTGGGTCCAGTGCTGGGCTCCCCAGTTCAAAAAAGACAAGGAGCTACTGGGAAGGGGCCAGTGTGGGGCTATGAAGATGATGTGGGGACTGGAGCATCTCCCTGGTGTGGGAGGGCTGGGAGAGCTGGGCCTGTCCAGCCTGGAGAGGAGGCGGCTGAGGGGGGATCCCATCGTGTCTGCAAGTATCTTAAGGGCCAGTGCCAGGAGGACGGGGCCAGGCTCCTGTCAGTGGTGCCCAGCGACAGGACAAGGGGCAAAGGGCACAAACTGCAGCACAAGAAGTTCCTTCTGAAGACGAGGAGGAACTTCCTTACCGTGAGGGTGGCAGAGCCCCAGGACAGGCTGCCCAGAGAGGCTGTGCAGTCTCCTTCTCTGGGGACATTCACACCCGCCTGGACGTGACTCTGTGCAGCCTGCCCCAGGTGACCCTGCTTTAGCAGGGCCTGGACTAGGTGATCTCCAGGGATCCCTTCTAATCATGATAATTCTGTGATTTTGTGATCTATTTCCCCATACGATAAAGGGTTAACACTTTCTTTTCCATTGAAAGGCTACTGTAAAACATAACATTTCTGCTTAGAAAAAGGTTTTATAGGGATTATTTTTTCTGCTTTTTGAGCAGAAAAAAAGGCAATAAGATGAAAATAAGTAAACAATAAAAATCGCTAAAACCATTGGAATTTTCAAACTCTAGGTATTTCTACAAAAATATAGTAATTTACTAACAAAAAACAAAGTACAAGGCTAAAATTGACAGACATTTATGGAAGAAAAATCCATCAAGACTTATTAAATACAAACATACTACCTGCCAACTCAAAACATTAATAAAACAAACAAAAAACCCCCACAGATTCACAAACTGCAAAGTACTTGCTCATCAAATTCTTTTGTAGATATCTGTTATTTGACAGCTGCTGGATACTGAACAGTGCAGACCTTTGGTCTGACCCTGTACGGCTGTTCTTGCACAGCTCTGTTACTTCATCCACCTTGCCTTCCACCCTGCCCCTTCCCTTCCCACAAGCCAGCCTGAAGTCTCTGAAATATTCCCATACACTCCTAGAGCAGGGATCTGCAAACCAGGTACCTCAGATGACACAGATTCCTTAATGTCTGTCTCAGGTTTTTTAATTACTCTTCACAGACAGCCTAGCCTAAAGAGGTACCTGGACAGCTCCACGACAGCAAAGTAACAGCAAACATTGAACACAAAAGGTAAACCCCAGTTATTTCAAGTATTAATATATTCAATACTTTCCAGACCAAATTTTTATTCAGTTGCTCAAAATTATAATTTTAAGTCTGCTGCTGAATCCTCACTGCCCCCCTCTGTACATAATATGCCTAACTGTACTGCTTAGCAGCACACACTCGTGTATTGTTAGATTGGGCTGGGAGCTCCTGCAGAGGCTCTCTAGGCAGAGAAGTGATGATAGCTTCATGCAGCGTGAGATTTCTCAGCTGTGTTCCCTCTGGACAGAGACCGAGAAAACTCAAGTATGTTCACCTCATATCCTAGAGTTAAAGCAGGGGAGCCTATCAACAGATTCAGCAATATAATTCTCCTTAGCAAAAACATTGCTGCGGATGCAGATCCCATAAAGCAACTTTGTGAACCTTTCAACCACAACTCTTCAGTACTATCTGATACAGTCTTTGAAAGGTGAAGTATGCAAAAGAGGCGTGCCTTGGCATATACAGTACCTGATTTTGTTCTGGCCCCCGAGGAGTTAAGTAGTTATAAAATATGCAGCTTCTGCTTCTATATGGCAAAAGTCAAGCAAGATGAAATGACCAGCATTTACACACACTTAAGGTTTTCAAAGTGCTTTACAAATACTAACCAACTGTCACATTGCAAGTTAAATTGTATAGGAACCCAAAATAAGGAGGTCAGTAAACAGGAAAAATGGGACCTGCTCTGAATATTATCTTTAAAAGTTACAAGAGGTGGAAGGGGCTGGCAAGTAAAGGAACAGTGGAGGAGACAACAAAATTCAGATGTAATAAAGATGATCTGATCCGACATACTAGAGGACCTAATTGGAGTTAACCGGGGTGGGGGGTGGAAAGAGATTAAAAAAGGATCCTGGGCAGACAATTGTGGACAGACACAGAAAGAATGTCAATCAGAGATAACTGCAACATAAAAAAATATCAATTTTTAAGTGTGTTGCAAGTATTAGAAGATATAAAATGGTAGTACAGTAGCCTCATGCAGTAATACCGCAAAGAAATAGGAAAAGAACAGGAAAGTCAGTGCAAAACCTTTTGTGATCAAAATCAGTTTAGAGAAACACAGTAAAAGAATAGTAAGGTCTATTAAAGTCCTCCACAATCAGACTTGGGTACAGCTAAAGATCTTAATGTTATTGTAAATGTAAAGTCTGTCAAAAATGTTTCTGTGCACTTCACAGGAAAAGAAAAATGGTAGTAGGCAAATGTCACCTGCAGGTGATTACTGTGTTTCAGGGACTCAGAACAAATAAGAACTAGGAATCTCACACTTCAGCCATCCTCCCTGTACAATCCCATCACAGAATATGTTTATTAGATATTCTCTCTGACAGCCATATTATTAAAATAATGTTACAGGAGCTTTACAATAACATCTCATTATTTGGAAACATAGAAAAAAATATCTGGATCTAATGCCTAATCACAAAATGATCACAATCCAGTAATATAATACAGCTGTGAAAGGTTAAATCGAGAGAGGTATTTAAACAGTACCCGTGAGGCCTCATCTGGAATAATGTATACAATTCCATCAAAAGAAAATAAATTCAATCTGTGTTAGTAGTATGTCTGAGGGAATTGAAGAAGAGACTCTTGGTTTGTATAACCTTACAAAATGAAAATTGAGCAGGTTTTTATTTATTTTCCTCTCTCATCATAGAACTAACCAGCACCGAGGAAAAAGAAGCACTTCACCTACAGGTTGATGCTGGTACATGAACTAACCTTGTTCTAACAAACTAACAATAACTTGGCCATAAACACACTTAGGTTAAAAATTACAATGTAACTATCTAGTAAGTACGGGAAAAAAAGGGAATAGGAACAGCAGATACAAAAAACTCACAACTAGTTAGGCTAATCAGCATACAAAAATTATTACATAAACCTGGCTGCATGAGACTAGATTTGATGACCAACACTGTTTCTACTTGTCTATATGCCTGTTTCCCCAATTCTTTCAAACTTTCTCTAACCCAGGTCTCTGCTTCCATGGATTAGACTGAGCAAGAATTGCCTGCAGTGTTAGGAAGAAGCTGAGGTTCCCATGCCTACCCAGCATGACAGTCTTACTTATTTGCACTGTCAGAAGGATCCATTGTGAATTACTGAGTCATGTGAATGAGGGAGTGAAAAACCAGGCTTGCCAGATGTGCTTTTTTCACATATTTTGACAATTAAAGTTCAGCTTAATCATTTATGATAATACTTCATAATGGTCTAGCAAATGCTCTGGAGTATACTTTGTAAAAAATAATGAAGTCTTAAGTATCATGGCAACTCAGCTTTTGCTGAGAAGCAGGAGAAAACAGCCAGTGTTCTGTGCAGAATTTGTGGAGAATTATTGTAGTAAAATTAGGAACATTTCTATTATTGCTTCCCCATCAGTTTCTTAAGAATTAACTACTGTAAGATTACCATGGTTATACAGCAACAAGACACTCACAAATAAGATCAAATAAAACCATAGCTTCACAGCTTTAAAGGAAGCAATGCTATTAAATGGTAACATGGGGTTATACAAAAGAAACCACAGGAAAGGAAAGGACTAATCATTTCTGCATCTACATTCAATTCGGTACTCTAATTCTCACTGAAAGTAAGCTGTCAATTCCTACTTAGCTTAACCTTCTGCTCGCTTGCTTATCGTGGCTTTGATCAACAACTCAGTTGGCTGCAAATGATCACAAAACCTCTTCTTCCACTTAAAAATAAAAATATTTAAAAAAAAAACCAACCACAAAAACCGATAGAAATTTTCCATCTGACTCCTTTATTACAACTTCTGGACAGGCTTGGATAAGCACCAGAAAACTAGTCATGTGATCTGGCAGAGCTCGTTTACAGAACACACAAAGTTGATATAAGCAGTTAAACATCTTGTGTCAGTAACACTGACACTATCTCAGCTTTGAAAAATGTCAACAATTGAACAGTGCCTGTACTTAATTTCAAGGAAATTAAGGAAGCCTGTGGCATTCACAGAGATTTTCTATTTCCAGACTTCCTTGTTTTGCTGATTGGCAGCAGTTGCCATTATAACATAAGGTGGAAGATAGGAACAACTTGCACAGATCTCTCATATGTTTCACATTCTGTAAGTGTTTAGGTGGGAAAGAGTTATTGTTCCAAAGCTCAAAAAGAGGTAACAGAGTATTCACTGCAGATGCAAGTCTGAGGCACTCTCCATTTCATAAAATCAGAATCCTTCCAAATGTTGTGCCAATGGAGACAGTAAACTGACAAGAAATGTAGATCAATGTTCTTTAAACATTTCAGCTTTTCTGATAAGCAAACATTTCAGTCTGTGTAATATTGTCAAACTACAGCTGCAGAGAATTTTGAAGAGGCTTCTATGTACGCTTTAAATATTCCTATTCCTTTCTACCAGAAAACGTTCTCAAGAGATCATAACGCCAACACAATCCTGTTCTCATTGCAGTTGGTTCCCTGCATTGATTGTGGCAGAGAGAATGGGCAAAACCTCAACGGAAGTTGGGAATTCAGTGTCGTCACTTGACTAAGGTACTTCACAAGTTGCACCAGTGCAAACAGTAAGATAATTTACCCCTGGATATGTGCATGAAAAACATAACTGACATTGCAGAGAGAGAGGATTTGGCAAAGCAGGCAGAAGGCTACAGGCATTATGCTGCCATCAAATTAGCATTTAATCTTTCCTTCACAAGACACAGCATTTCCCTGAGAAATGCGATGTTTGCAAGATACCAGACTCTGGGATCTGTCAAATAATCAAAAAGCTGATTTCCTGGCATGGAAAAATCTTTCCATGAGATAAGACTTTTTGAATGACATGTAGAGAAATTACAGGAAGTTAGTGAGAGAAATTATAAAGAGCTCATACTGAGGCAAAAAGTGTCTTGAATATTAGGATTTCATGTACATGTGAAGGGATCTGTATAAAATTTAGATTCTGTCATTAATATTGAGTCCAAAAAGTCCAAGGAGATAAACAGAGTAATGTACATAAGTCCCAAGGGTCTCAAGAAACTTTGTCATGCGTAGTGATAGAGGAATAGTCATTTGTACACTTAGGTCCAAGTTCTGCATGTGCAAAGACTAACACACAGAAATTTGAAAGGCAGGAAGCAACTCTGAAAATAAGTTGTATTTTGTAGTGTTCATCCCACATGAACCAGTAAAGCTCTGAAACTCTTCTTCCATTGCTCACAGTTGGGAAAACAACAAAATATTCTGTAAAAATAAATGATGATTCAGTATCCACTGAGATTATTTTTTTTGTACCTTTTCACTTTCTTTTTACTTTTGTTATCAAATCCTGGAATAGAGAACAAGAAGTCTATCTTAGGCCAGTATGAAAACATTCAAGCTAACACTTTGGGACGCAATAGCAATGACTATTCGCTTTCCAACATACCCTATTTATTAGATCAGTTTTGATGATAAAAATTAATCTGTGTGCTTGTGAGACACCGAGTAGGGGTGTTCTCCAGATGGCAGAAACTTCCTATACTTAAGCGATAAAACACAAGAAAACAAATAACAAGAATATTAATAAACTTGCCACAAGCCAGAAAACAGTAACTTGGCTTGCTAATCACTTTGCAATGCCTATCAGTATTTTGACTATGGTTTTCCCAAATAAAAAAAATACCCAGATGGTTCATCGTTACTCTTTACAATAGCCAAGATTCATGATATAAAGTAAAGGCACAAATAACAGTAGAACTAGAAAACTGAATTTTCATGTCATGTTTCAAAGAGATTGAGCTCTGCAGGTTTCCCAGAGACTTCAAGGGAATTTGAGTTACAGTATTTGAGCTCATTACAAGAGCTCAAAATCGAAGAAGATCAAAAATACAAAGAAAAAACAAAAGATATGTCTAGCATTTTCCAGAAAATCAACTTGTGCCTATGATTTTACATCAAGATCTAAAATGATAGTAACAACAGAGTCAAACACCTTTGCATCAGCTTGGTTCCAAAAAGTGACATTAAAATATAGTGTGTGTATATGCTTTTATGAAAGGTAGTAGAGCCTCCGTACTGATACAGAATCTCAGCTGTGCAGCCTTTCAGCCTTATGGAACAATAAATTTAACAACACTGCTTCAAAGGAGCCTGATGTCTGTAAATTTCAATGATTTTTACTGTCATTATTTTAACGACCTTTCACTTGACCTTCTTGTCCCTTTTGATACACTGCATGGCTGTTTTGCATTTCCCCTCTCTTTTGCTTTTCTCTCTGACTATTGGTTTTAAAAGCAATCCTAGTTTCCATCTCCTCCTTCATCTGCTCTAGGCTATGGGAGCACCAAGGATGGGGGGCTGCTCTTGCAAATTTCCAGTCTCAATTTCGTAATTGAGAAAAATGGATACCTATAGAAAATCTGTGAGGAACATACATTATCTTCTCAATACATTAACATGCTAACACTTCATGTACATGCTTGTTTAACATTATTCACCACTGAACAGTAACATTTCAGAGACATGTACAATGAACAGAGACATATCACTAAACCAATACCAAAGGCTCATTAATTAAAAGGACCATTTCGTAAGTTGACTGCTATGGTCTATTCACCCCCTGTTGTGTAACAGAGTTCCTGGTATGACTTTATAATCTAGCACAGCCACAGGTTGCCATGGAAAGCAGTGGAGGAAGGTAACACATATACCAAGATGTAAAATGATACAGGCTTATCCAATAGTTCAACATGAAAAAAAAGGCCTCTGAGGTCTTATCTTGTATTGATTTAGCTCTTCATACAGCAGTTAAAGCAAAAATCTCTCTTCCTTTCTGGACAAAAATAAAATAAATAAAAATCAAGCAATCTTACAGCATAGAGATTTTTTGTTCAAGACAGTATTTACTTCTCTACAGGATTAAGCAGGCAC
The DNA here is from genome assembly GCF_023634085.1 of Falco cherrug. Classification (NCBI taxonomy): domain Eukaryota; kingdom Metazoa; phylum Chordata; class Aves; order Falconiformes; family Falconidae; genus Falco; species Falco cherrug. Next base: position 17,384,608 of record NC_073711.1, read on the forward strand.
CTATTCTCAGGGAACAGAAAGGATAACCTGGATTAAGTTTGTTGCTTCTCCTAGTGAGAAATAACTTGTTTGCCAAATACTTTCGAAGTAACTGAACCACCAGAAAGTCTACTTGAATTTGGAAAGTAGGGAAAAGTGGTAGTAAAGAAAATGGCTTAGAAAACAAATGTACTATCAAGAAAAATAATGTACTGAATGGCTATAGGGCAAATACTTATTGCTGTATATCTATCTGACTTCCTCTGCTAAAACACACTAGGGGCCCATAGAGATGGGTAGAAGGAAAAACAACATATGGCAGAACAATAAGGGATACTGAAGGAAGCATATATAATAAAAAGTGTTATAAACACTTAGCAAGATAGTGACAACTGCTTTCTTGAAACTTAGCTCATAGATTGGCAATGTGAAAGATTTCAAGCAATACAAAATCCATGTATTTTGTTGCTCTAATTCATATTATTGGGAACTGGCTATGCATGATATTACAATTCCTTACATTCACCTAGGGATGTTCCTTAGTGAATGTTCGAGTGTAACACCTGCAAAAACTGTAGTAACTCCTAACTAGGATCAGAAGCCTTTTATCCAAGCTGGTGAGGGAGGAAACAAAGACATACCTACACTCTGACATTACGGTGACAACCATAGAGCAAACAAACTTTTTGACAAGCCCAGTACAGAAAGGACAAGCTGTAAGCAAATCAATTTGCAGTTATGCAAGCAAACCCACAGACATGATAACAAAGAAGAAAGAAATCAAAGCCTTCAGAAAATATTTCAGTTGACTGGTGCACCGAAGGACCCGTGCACTCTGCAGGTGGCCTCCAGGACTTGCTAAAAAGAGGCACGATCTACTGTTTGTTCAGTACATGCCCTGTATACTCTGAAGATCTGTTTCATAAAAGCAAGACCAAATGTTCAGAAAGGTGGCTGGTATTAAAGACAGATTCAAAAGTCTGTCTTCCCAAGGACATTACTATCTTATGAGAATACTTTAGTGATGCATGAGTAGAGAACTTTGAGATATGGATAGGATGAAGCGGCCACAGAAATGTGTCACATTCTCCAGGAAGGCAGCTCACGTTCACAGATGCCTGCAAATTTCTAGCAAGACATCCAGTTCAGCGAATCACAAAAGCAATACATAAATACTGAAAAACATTATCTTGCATCTCTTCTTTGATGCAAAGATGAAAGTAACAACTATTAAGCCTACACATTTGTTCTTTTGTCTATAATGGTCAGGAAAGTGTCAACTGTCTTGGAATCATGACAGCATTTAGGTAATAGAACATACCCCACAGTAACTGACCCCCTCCCTCCCTGACAGATGGACAAATCTGTGTTACCAGAGATGCTTTGTTCTTCCTACGGAAACGCAAACCAGACACAGCAGCAGACAACATGGTAATAGTGTGAGCAGCACTTTAACTTCCCCACTGCTGAGCATCCTTGAAAAACTATTAATTAGTTAGAAAGTTTAAATAAGCACCTTCCACTGGTTCCTTTATGAAACCATGTTATTCATCTCAATTAAGCAGAACCCCACAGAATGGCTACAGGGAGTTCAGAGTAACACCTACTTTTTCAGAAGACTCCTTCTTATTTCACTGCTTCCTCTTCTTTTGTTAATTGTCTAATTCCACCTTTTCCTGACTGCACACCCCAAGGGAGGTAAAGACCGCTTAGCTATTTATTCACACAAGCAAAGAGGCTTTGAAAAAAAATATTGTGTTCTCATTTTCAGACACCTGACAAATGAGACCAATTCATTAGTAATTAAAAAGTATAGCTTTTTAATAGCTCATCTTATTGGCATACTGAAAGGCAGAGGGAAGAAAACAGAATAGCTTTGGAGAATGAGGCTGTCAAACGTGCATATGTTTGCTCACATGAGAAAGGTGAAATTCTCGCATGGTTCATCCTTCCCACTTCCCCATCCTGCCAGCTTCATCTGCAATGACTGATTAAACCTCCCAAAGCACACTCGTGGGACTATCAGTTGATGCCTGATGATAGTCAGAAGGATAATTCAGTTTGCATCTGCTACCATTTCTGAACAGTCAGAGTACCCAGGAGTTTATCATATAAACACTACCCTTGTGGCTGTAAAGGGAGATATAGGTGCAGGTTACATTGTTGGTATCAGGTTTTGGATAGGAAACTAGCACTCACCTGTTTTAACACAGTACTTGCGTTCTAACTCTTAATTTAAAGAACTGTATTAAAACTACACCTGTACAAGAGAAAACCACCTGTTACAGTATAATTTCTGTCACTGCCCATGAAGTAACAGCAATACTTTTAAAGCCCCAGCATTTTCGTATTTACTGACTGAAGCAAGTGCCAGTTCTTCCAAGGAAGAAAGGGACAATCAGAAAAGTTTGTCTTAACTGGAAATAGAGGTGCTGTATTAGAACATAACCAAAAAGAATTTCTTTTGGGTAGAGTTACTTAAAACTTATCCAAAAAAAGTATTTTGATATAAAACAATTTCCAACCTTCTGAGTATACCACTCAGAAGTGCTGGTTCATTAACAACATTCTTAGTTGTCTACCTAAAGATTTCCAATAACTGATTCCCAGTTTATTAATGTCTTACAAAGGTTCAGGCTTCTGTTTTAGTAGTCAAATTTATTTTTCTCCTGAAAACCTTTCCACTGTTTTAATGTAATAAATATAACCTCAAAATATTTAAATAAATAATACATAGAGAATGTTAAGTTCCACCCACCTTTTCAGATAAAATGCTCAGAGCTGGACACAAGCCCAAATGACTGAGGGCCATTCAGACAACCCAGCAGTGTCCTTGGCCTTTTCTCTCTTATTTATGTGATTTGCTCTGCTCCCTTCGAGCTACCCTGCAGCTTTGGTGACCACAGTGGCTTTGGGTTCCCTCATCCAGAGACCTATTCAATCACTCAGCCAACAACACAGCTGATTGAAAGCAATGGCCTTTTTATAATCTTTGTCTCCACAACTTCATATTCCTGTATAATAGACAGAAAAAAAAGAGGTATTTCATCAACTTCAAAAGCATGAGTCACTTTAAGGTTCATTAAAAACATATATTTTGCCATGCTTTAAGTGTAAAACCTCTGACTTTAAAATGTATCAACAAGATGAAAGCCAACAAAAACTACGCATCTCAGTTGGTTGAGTTTTCCAGGTTCAGGATTGACTTTACTGGTATTTAAATGCCTAACACAATGCAGTTTGTAATATTTGCTGATAGTCCTCATTAAAAAAAGACACATCTAAAAATATTGTAGAAACACAGAAACCAACACAGTAAATAATAGTATGAAGTACATGGGTTTAGTCTGAACGTGTGTCCCATGTTTCAGTTGGAAGATTAATCCATCATCAAAGCCTTTTCTCACTCTATCCTACAGAAAGTTTCTAAGTACTGCTTGGGCCTCTCACAATTATGACATTTTATAGCTCATCAAATCTTAGCTCTTCCAAGCAGACTAATTAACCTCATTTTGCTAAAGCTGTGCAGAGGCTTGGCTATACTCAGGTTTGAGAAACACCTTCATAACTATTCAACTACAGATCATCTTGTTTAAAAAACATAATTGTCTCAAAAAAGTAGATATGCCAATCAATGGGATAAAATACATTTAAGCTTGAATACTCATTATGATATGAACTCTTAAAAATGGTTAAACATACCTATGTCATTACAGTGCCTCAGTTCAACTGCAAGAAAGTTAAATTCCAGCAATAGCTTAGAATGAATGTATTGAACATGAATGAATAATTTAAAAAGCGTGAAGAAGCATTTATATTTAATCACAAGCACCAACTAGAAACACATTTACATCATAACATTGAGTGTGGATAGGATTATTATTGATAATTTTGCCAGTAGTTCACAAATAGAATACCCTTCAATTATGGTGTTAAGTTCATTATTAACCATGCAAATCTAAACTCAACAAAAACCTGTTTTTTAAATTATTAATTATTAAATGGCGCATAAGTGGCTTTGTATTGAGTACACACTGGAATCAATAAAGTTGTTTTACATGAAAGAAACTGCTGTATTACCTTAACACCTTAATAGTATCAGGAGACTTGCATCAACATTAATCCCATGCAGACAACGTATTCAAAAATACAGCTCTCATTGGATACAAGACTCATTAATATTTTGCAAGAAATATTATTTGCTGAGACAAGCATCCAAGATCATCAGGTTTTGTTCTTTGTTGAATTCTTCTCAGCTATAATTAAGTCAGTAGTGACTTGGGCACTTCTAGGGCAGAGGTCTGTGAACTATGTGCTTTGACCTTGAGTGCAGGTGCTGACTGGGCAGAGAGGACATTATCAGAGTAAGCCTGAAAACTTCAATCACTGGGGCTTGATCCTGAAACTGGCTTAATTTCTTCAGGAGTTTGATAGAATGGGGTCAAGTTGATGTTGTTTATTTGTGTGTGACCTGCTTAGATATCAACCATGGAAGACACTATGACAATGTACACTATGATCAATTCTGCAATAACCTGATACTTCACTGGGATTGGAGACCTGAGAATTTAAGTGGAACGAAACATTGCCCAAAAACTTTAGTCTTCAAACATTGTCTAAGCACAGAATCATTAAAACAGCTGTACTATGATAGAAACAGCAGCAGTTTTGCTTGTCTGACTCAAGACTGTGTGTCAAGACAAGGTAAGAGGAATTTGTATTTTAAAATTATTTCCTCCAGTATGGTCTGAAACTTTTTAAAAGCAAATCATGTTCTGACTCAGCATCTAAGCAATTTTCTAAAAAAACATGTCAAACTTGATGAAGTATCACTCTGTTGCCACATATTCCCTTTGTTTCTTTACTTGCCCAGAAAAGCAAAACCACATTAGTAACATGGGAGCGGTCCTACACAGGTGTGAAATAGATGCGGTTATGAAAACTATCAGGTCCACATCAGCTGTGACAACCCTTACGAAAATAAAATGTATATGAAATAGGCTGCAAAACCAGTGATAGATCCTTGCAGTAGCGTCAGGGGCTAAAATCAGAATCCAAATGCAATTTCAGAGAACCACAATCTACCCCAGAAATACTTCAAATGTTTTAAACTATAAACAAAATCCAGTTCTCAGTAACAGGGGAGGGTTACTTTTTCTATTATGAATTCCATCAAAGGAAAAGTTTCCAAATGTTTTTCCCAGATTCCAAAGGAATATTTAATTGTTGATAGGAGGAAGCAGGTTTGCATCATGGTAATATCTGACATAAAATAATTCAAGTCAGAAATGGCAACAGGATCTTCCTGGGGAAAAGTCTGTACCTTTGGAGTATACTTCCCTTCAACACAACAAAGGTCCAGATGTGGAACCTTCAGATACAGTGTATTATCTCAGGGCAAGTGGCAAATTTATTCATAGTTTCTCTGTTGTTTTTTTTTTTAACCACAAACAAAACTACTTCACTTTGACCTCAGATTTCTTGTGTTTACTGAATATTCTTCTGGCTGTTGTTTTGAATATTTTTATTACTCTCAGTAATTGCATGCTGACATTTTTCATAATCACTAATTGCACTAGATGATTCTTGTGATCAGAAGCAAAGCATTCGGGAGGGATTAAATGAATGGAGCCATCCTTAGAATCAACAACGATGCTGAAGTCTTCCTACATAAGATAAATCTTTTTTTATGCACAAAATAACTGGTCTAATATTTTAATCTTCATTGTTGATGCAGGAGCTTTGATAAATATGAAAATGTTGCAATCCTTTTGGTCTTTCTGAAGTTTAGCATTATATCATGTTTCTTATTGCCTCTAATGTACAACAGTTTGAACTGGCACATAAAATAAATCATTAGTGTTTGTTCCAGCCCTATGGCTGGATCATGGAAATTTATAAAATTAAAGGAATTTAAATGACAACAGTATACCGGAAAAGGACAACAAAACAAATTTTTTGTTGTTGTTGGTTTTTAAATGATTCATAATACAATTAGTATAGATCAAAAGTTTGTTGATTCTCTAAAGAGAGCTCTCCAGGCCATAAAATTATTTAGATAATGATTGGAACAGCAAATAAAATCCATAAACAAAAATCATTTAAATTAGAACTGAAAATTTATTAGCTTTTAATGTATAAATTGGAAATGTCAGAAGAATCCCTTAAAGAAACATCTCCAGCAAAACAAAAACTACACCCCCAACCAACCTGAGCTTTCTGTTATTAAAACACCCCAATTACAACTTATTATTCTCAAGTATTGTTGTTGTAGATACTATAGAGTAAATGTCCTTCCTTTATAATTCTGACTTCTGCTGCCCCTAGTTCAATTCCTAGACTCAGCTGGACATTCATGGCCACAGGCAACTGTTGACAATTTTCAGTTTTCCCCAATTTTTAACATAGGAGTTCAACATCAAGCACAAATGTCACTGCATTTCAGTGCAGCAGCCATGCCACAGCAAAACAGCACTAGAGAGGGAAATGAGAAGCATTGTTTTCAAATAAAATGCAGGCATGGAAATGGGACTGCCTTGTTCATTCCCACAACTTTACAACATAAATGAAGAAACAATTAGAAATACTAAGTATTTTATCATGTATTCAATGTTTGTTCTGATCTAAGTGACTACAAAGTGATGGACAGCCCAGACATTTCTTAAAGTGACCTAGATTAACTAATGACAACAAAGAATGAAGGTCTTTGTTTTCAGTCTTCTTCTTAACATGGGCTACTATAGCACTACTGCAGTCTCCAGGGCAAGTACCAATTCAAAAGAACACGAGTCACCTACTGATTAGTAAGACCTTTTCCAGCTACGGTAGGATTGAATTAGGAGGTTTTCACAAACATGTGGGCTCTACAAATGTTGTACTAAGGTGGGAGAGGGAACTGCTGCCGTGGTCCATTAGTCCTATGCATAGTCCGTATATCCTGTACAAATACAGCAAGTACTGAGAATAGTATCTTGAAATGGCACTGTAAAGAACAAGGTGCTATCTTACTGTCATTAGCCTTGAAGTTTGCTATTAGTTGATTAATGTAAGTGTTCTCAGTTTCACAGAACTCAAAGGAGTAATTTCATACAAAGCTCACCTAGTGGTTTCAGAAGATATCTCAAAGTTGTTTCTGCTGCTCTAATGAAAAAACATATCAAAACCTGTATGAAAAATAGTGTCTGATCTCTAGAAATTTGCATAAACCAGTTTAAACCAGAAATTACAGGGATGCAATCTATCACATCCAGCTTAACACTGGAGTGAGGCTTTGACCATGCTGATGGCTACAAAAACTTGAACTAGAGGATTAGGGCTTAGGCTATGTAATATGCATCTTAGTATTTGCTATATTTATTTTTTGATAGACAATGCACTTTACTGAGAAATAAATAAATGCTTTGCATAAGTTTCTCTTTTATATTGATCATAAATTGTGAAGAGAAGTCTGCTGAAGAGGTGAAAAATTAACTGGACTTGAGAACAGTTGCAATGGAACAGAGTAACAAGGAACCAACCTGGCTGCATGATAAATCACGAGATCCCACCTTGAAGGAAGAATAAATACAGATCCAACACAAACTCTGCATGCAAAGAGACTAAGCAATGGGTCAAAGGAACAACATAACCTATATGAGCATATCTGAGTGGAACAGAAAAGCAGCCCTGACAAAATTCCACATACACTACATAGCATAATTATTTTCAAAGGCAATGTCCTGGGGGGAAGTAATCTCCACTAACTCCAAAAACACAACTGCCTTCGTATCAAAAAGCGGAATATAGTCGCTGGTTTTTGATCAGCACAAGCTGATGAGAGACGAAAAAAAGTTACCTTTGACACATACTGCTATAAGTTTTTTTAAATCACAGAGTTAACTTCTTCTAAAGAAAGACATGTGATCTCTATTGTTCTCTCAGAGGGGTGTTCCAGTCCCTGTATGTACGTGGGCAAATTACATCCTCTTACAATCTTGTATCAATAGTAACAGTGTCTTGCAAAGAAACGGTAAGGAATCACATTCTTAATTATCAAACGTTAACAATTCTAGGCTTCTAATATTGTTAACTTATTCAAATTCCACTGTAACTGGGAAGTAAAATTTGTACTGGTGCAAAACAGGAGAAAGTGTACACGCAGGGGTCCTCAAACTTTTTAAACAGGGGGGCGGCACGGATGAAGTGGCAGGCAGTCATCTGTGGCTGCTTGGTTTCCCCCCCCCCCCAACCCCCCGGGGGGGGGGGGGGGCGGGGTGCATTCTGTAAATACGGGGGGGGGCAGATTGAGTACCCTGGGGGGCTGTATCCGGCCCGCGGGCCGCAGTTTGAGGATCCCTGGTGTACAGAAAGACATAGTTGGTATTGAGGACCCAGGGTCCAGAATGTACGTATTGCTGAGAGCAGAGATATTTAGCACTAGGAATGGTCTGGTTCTAGGGTCCCATTAATAAGTAGCTGTTCTCCTGGTATGCAATTCCTCATCCAAAAATAATCCAGATGGGATGCTCCAAGACCGCTTCTTGATGCATATGAAAGCATGATTACCTGGAGGCAATCAGGACATTTACTTCAAATATACACTCCTGATCCAAATCAAAATGCTAATGCAAGCTCACTCACTGTACAATACAGAACTGTAAACATCCACAAAATTCAGTAGCTGAAGCATAAATGATCTGCAATTAAAAAATGAGAACATGCAAAATCATTTTTTTCTCAAGTATTTAGGTGCAAGTTTCACCGCACCACACAACCTACCCTCATCACAAAACAAAGATCTAGATATTTCATCGTAACATGTTTAGTGACACATGAACAAAATACAAATATGAAATTTAATATCATATAAAATAAATGAAAACCACATGCTCCCCCTCAGTAGTCTGATCTGAATTTGGAAGAAGCTTAAGAGCCTATTAACTACAAAAATATCAGATCAGTTTGAGGATGTATTCAGGAGCTAGCAGCTTCCACTTGGATAGCAAAACACCTACCACAAATAAATAAGTGCAGTTTCCGAAGAGTTCCAAATATACTGACCTCTTCTAGAAATCTTGCTCTGATTGCAACTACAATGTTCTTTGGACATGTTTAGCCTTGGCCATCCAACCTAACTATCACTTCTGTAGAGATCTAGGAATTACACCAGTTATCTAGTGAGATAATGAAAATAAAATTTAAGTAAAACACTTTCAGAGACTTCGGTTGAGACAGACTGAAATTCATAAGCAAATGATTAGAAGTGATTAAATGATGAAGCTTAGCTTTAAATGGTGTGAAATTACTTCAGTACCAGCAAAACTTCATTACTTTTTCTGCTTGTGTATAATGGATTTTTTGGAGTATAATTTTTCTCTTGAAAAGCTCCAAGATATTAAAATATGTTTGATTAACTAGTCAAGAAGCAAAGTAAACAACAGTCATTTTTATATACTAGTATCCAAATAACTCAGGAGAATAACTGTGAGCACAATGAAAACTAAACAGAGCCAGAAATGCCTTGTAAATATTACAGTAGATGCTTCTGCCAAAATATTGTCAACTAGTACAGATTACACAGTGCCATAATTACAGTAGATGACATAAAATTATTATAAATTAACAGTTTGTAGTACAAAGTCATACATTATATATTTTTACTAGGTAGTTACACAAGTGTATGAAATGAAGAACTGTGAAATAGTGTAAAAATGATTAAACTGATCTAAACTTTGTATGTAACGCAATTTACAGGCTCATTCTTCACAAAGTTTAAACTCAACACATCTGTTATTAAGCAAGATTGTTGGAATCAGGGAGAAAGGTGTTTAGGCCTAATGTTCCATTACTGTATCAGGATAATAACTTTTTTTAAAAATAAAGCTATGTATATAAATTTGACTTCCAGGCCAAAGGATCTTGAATCACAAGTTTCAAAAGCAGTAGGAATGAAGGATGACTTCATAATGACAAGATCCTCTGATATGCTGCAAATTGGTTTAAATTTTGTCTCTGATGTGCCACCCAGCACTGGAAAAGGTTACAAAGATCAATATGCTTTTGATATGATGGGAATTGGCATCCTTCAACTATGTGAGTAGTCTTTCATTTTCTTTTGATTCTTTCTAACAGAAAATAAAATGTGATGTCGATCAAAATAAGCAGAAACTAATAGCCCTTTAATAAAACTTGGAAAAAGTTTAGCTGAATCTTATAGTAGATTGTATGGACCCTTGACATAGGACAGGATTGCTTCATCATTGCCTGAACACCAGTCTCTGAACCTCCGTGCCATTTTAACCACATTATCCCATCAGAAGTATAACCTCAACAAGTTTTCATAGAAGTAATTCTTTATTATTTCAATTTTATGTGATAACCCCCACTGTTCCTCAGTTATGAGGACCTGACATCCAATTTGGACTACGGATCTACTTTATTTTGTAAGTGCATATTTGTAAATGCTATACTAGATCTTCTGTTAATGCAATGAATTGTATCTTATCTGTATCTGTGTGAGTGTGAATATTTTTAGGCTGTCTGAAACATTATTAATGCATTTAGCAAATATTTTTCATTGACTTTATAGAGAGATCTAATCACTGCTGTTAAATTTCTTGCCAACAGTAGTTCCCATTCTGTTTTATCTTTTTTAGAAAGAAATGTCAATACCGTATTGCAGAGACTCATATGGTGGCCATAAGCAACAGCCCTATTTTCCATTTGAATATTGGGGAAGTAAGACTTATTTACTGTAGGTAAACGTATATACGTAACATATATACGCATATATGAGACAAGTGTATCTGCATGTGCCTGTGACTTAAAGAGATTAAATTGACCTCAGCTTTATCAATCATTTTTAAACTCAGTTTTCCTTAATTTGTTGTTGCTTCTGCAAACCAGGCAGGACAAGAATGATGCTTTAGGGATGCATTAAGAACTCTGTTTCAAGCATTGAATCTTTGTACAGCAGAGGTACTTTCAGGAATGAATTGGGCTGTATTTCTCCTTTGTCTTAGCTGACGGTGTCTCGTAAGAAAGGTTTTACATCAAGAAAGACACTGCTTTCCTTTAGAATATATCTGCATTTTGGCAATGCTCGATAACATATTTTGGATCAAGCTGAGAAAGAAAAATCCCACTTGTTTGTTTTACAGTTTAAGAAGATCTTAATCTATTTTTTACTTGCAAATATTCACCATTCCTGAAATGAACTTCATTTCCAAAGATAACTTTGCTTTGACTGAATTCAGTTACAGTGAATATAATTCAGTCTTTGATTAGTCTATTAGAGATATTACTAATATAACTTTGAGTTATTACATATAAATACATCTGTTATGTATCAGCCAGCGAATTCATCTAACAGAAGAAAGAAATGTGCCTTCCCCAAGAAGCACCCTTGAACAGTCACGATAGTTAAATTCAGGAAAGAAATATGCCTGTGACTTGCCATCGCCTTCCTTCCTTGATCTAGTTTATTAAGGATTTAAACTGGTCTTGTTTGTCAAGTATACATGAATGGTAAGAACTTGCCCTGCACAGAGATCTCAATATGCCATATCTGTAAAAACATATACCTATAAAAACCAACAGCAGGAGATATCCCATGCACGCTGTGAACCATAGGAATCCAATCAAAGACTAAAAAAACCCAAACCACCCCATCAGTAAGAAGAGCTAAATGAAAATTATTCAGCAAGTTTTGAAGTGCTGCAATCACCTGCAGCTGTTTTTGTCACCCATGTCCCAGAAGGCTTTGCTTCAACTTGGCTGAATATCAAGTCTATTCTTGCAGAGAATAAATAAATGAATAATAATAGCAGATAATGTGTATCAACTCAATCAACAAAAACAGAGTTAACAGTCCAGCTATATCCTAGCTCCTGTCATATGACAATTCCAGTTTACACCATGTTTTACCATAATCCTATTCAACTGATCAACAACAGTAGCCAATTAATCTAAAGAAACATAATGGATAGAATATTGATGAAAACTGCTAGTTCATTTTTACGGAACATTGCCTGTCTTTTTGTGTGTGTGTGTGGTGAAGAACTAGTGGCAAAACAGTTTAGAGAACTAAAGATCAGATTTCACAGCTCCTTCTACACAAAAATATTCATACACCCAAGTCTCTGAGCATCTGTGTCTATCTACAATCATTCTTTACAGAATACAAGTACAGAAAATACATCAGAAAATTTTCTATTTTACCTCAAACTCCAGTTTTTTTAAGCTGCTCACGTTTCTCTAGACCACCTTTTCTAGTCAAATAGTAACTTAAAAAAAAATAGCTAAACCCCTTAAATTTTTACCAAGTAGTTCTACAGAAGTTCTTCGGAATAGTACATACAAAAGCACTCATTGGTCTGTGTTTTAATCTTTCCAAAAGGTACTAATGCTGAAATGCAAGGTAAGAGGTCCTTTTAACTGAGGACCTATATAAACTAGCCTCTATACTGGTCATTTAAAGTTCAGCATTTTTATTGCTCCATTCCAGCTCTTCCCCACCTCTAAGACTGGAAAGACAATCCTTTCATCCTTGGGATGAAAGTTTCTACCAGCAGGCTTTAGTGAGCAAATCCAGTCTCTGCCTACAGAGCTTAGTACTCTTGAAACTAGCATCATAAGCATTTGTCAGTTAATTTCCCTAAACTGAGTAGGATAATTTACACCTGTAAAATGTCAAGAAGAAAGAGAAAGGGAAAAACACCCATCACCAAAACAAAAGATGGTTTCCATGTGATAGCTCTTATTCTGGCAGGTGAAGTCCAGCTAGCAATCTTATGCACTGATTGTCAAACACAAGAAAGAAATTGAACGTATACTACAAGTTCTCTGGTCTGCAAAAAAACCTTACCTACCATTTTCATTTTATGACATTTTCTTAGTGTTTGGTTTATTTTCTAAAGACAGTGTAATGTGTGTTGACACCTTTTCATTTCCACATCATCAAAAGTTCTCCAAAGGCTTACAGTGAAATCTCACTGCTATCAAATTAGTGGTATCAAATTAGCATCCTAATGAATCCTCCACAGACTTGTGCCCTTACGTATTTTCCCCATTCTAATCTCATTCATAATAGTACCATAACTGGGTCCCTACAGAGTCCTACCAAAATCATTATAAAACAGTTAACGTCACAGAAACACTACATTGAACAGAAAGTAAAAAGCATTGTAAAAGAACAGATTTGAAAATTAATTACTAGATACAGTTATGATATCTGTTTTGGGTTGGGGTTGGGTTTTTTTTTCCATAATATTCTCCCAAAAGTCAGTTTCTATGAAAAAAGTTACCTGGCAGCCCTAAAATTTCTTAATATAGAAATTATTCAACTAGAAAATTTTCAAGCCATGCAGCACAAAAACTTGTTAGCTGTTAATTAACCAATGTTTAACAGTCAAGTAAATGAACAACTGGAATTCAGAGCACAAACTTGTGAACATGTACACACTAGAATATATTTACATATTACCAACCACAATGTAATGGGTTTCAAGATGAAACTGTTTGACACAGAGGTCCAGAATCAGTACTGTGAGCAGCACAGAGTTGTAGGCACATGCTTATAATAAGCATGATTTTTGTATCCTGGCAGTTTAGACACAAATGACAAAAGGAAACAATAAAACTATTTTTTCCTTTTATATAGCTCTTGTCTAATAAAAGGTGCCAAAATATTTGGCATCTGTACCAGAGGTGCTGAGCACCTAATAACTTCCTTGAAAAGCAGCTGCAAACAGCACAAGTCTAAAAAGTCTTACCCTTTATTAGGGTGCCTAACTCAACAGTGGTGTTATTTCAAACCCAAATAAATCTATCTGGTTTTCCAAATTACACACCACATTAGGGATGGGGGAGAAAAATCTGTGTTTCAACTAGTATTTACCAAACCAGGAAAAGACACTTTTAGAAGTCGAACTGTCCATCCCTTTTGCAGTTCATGATGACTAAATTACTGATGTCAGTTATATGCTAGGACATAAGCTGCTGAATTGAATAAGATGCATGTAAAACTGCAATGGCAAGAAAAAGACAGGTCCAAACCTCCATTTTACTGTAAAACTTTTCTAGTGCTGGTAACTACACACATATCAGGATGAACTGTATCCTAAATTATTTTTCTTTCAATGTAAAAGGACACTTAAAAACACAGCTAAGTAAGCTCTGCCCAAAATAACACACCAACCGAACGTCAGGTGCAGATATGGAATTGCAAAGCTCACGAATTCCAATAAGGAGCGCACAACAGATTTTACTGCCAAATACAAATTACTGGAGGTAAGATTCATCAAAAGGATAAGATATGCTTTTTGCAGTCCTCAGTTGTGATTCACATTTGAAATAACTGTCTGTATTTTTACCTCCCAGTAGAGGTATGTCACATAGAGCACTGAAGAGAAGCTGTACATCTTTCCTGTAGTATAGCAAAAATATGGATAGAAATCCCAGGGGAGCAGCTGAACTCATTTTCATGGGAAGGTAGGAAGACCAATAAGATGCAATCCTATAAATTTTTACGAAAATCCTACATCTCCATCTCACTATCTGAATTGGCAGTGGATTAATTGCTTAGGTCTATCACCTTTTAACAATCCGAAGGGGAAAAAAATGACAAAACTTTGATGGTACTTATATTAGGAACAGAAAAGAGTATAATAATTAAAAATTAATTACAAACCTGGTCATGACAGAGTGTTACTCATAGAAAGGTTGAGTCACTAAAAATAATTAGGTTATTAAATTTCTCAAGTACCACATGAGTTACAGGAGTAATGGATAGCATGAATGACAGCTTGCCATAAGACAGAACATTCTGAGTCTTTTTGCCATAAAGACTCTCATATAAAAGGATTTTGCAAATACTTTTCAAACATATATCTGTTTTGAGGGCTTAGCTAACATGTTAAGAATAGACGGAGATGAAAGTGGTATACAGCTTACATCTGGAGAAATCAGTCCTACAACAGCTAATACTGCAAGGATCAAAGGACGAAGTAAATTCAGCTAGTTGATAGTGTTCAGCCCTCCTTTTTAGTTACAATGTGAAGTACTTGGGCCAGAATGCAGAATTACTCTTCACATAATCAGGAAGCAGACTGCTCTTGAAGGTGCAAAGAACAATGGCTTTCAGAGTTATGATGGAAAATGAAGTTTATTGTTTGAACTGACTTGAAACATCTTCAGCCACCCTGATCAAAAAGGGATATTGAGCTTCCTCAAAGTCTCTTCTGATCTTACTGCTTTCAAATAGTTAACCTAAATTAATGTAATTAACTACGCTTATTTTTATTATTACCTACAATGCCTTGAAATATGGCCATTAAAATTAAAGATATTTAGACAATGAGCATTTCTGGTATTCGTCTTTGTTAAAAATACAGTTTTAAAATACTCTTGGCTTCCAAACTATAAAATGCAACATAGGCAAACTTTCTAAGCTTTTGCATTTCTCATATTCAAAAAAAGTTATAGATCTTTCAAATATCTCTGGCTGAACACAGAATTGATCTGCAGCTATTTCTGTCCACTTTGCCGTGAGATGCCACTTAAGATTCTCTTATGTGATATTACTCCATAAATAACAGTGGCATGGTTATACAAGAAACCTTGAAGTAAAATGATCTCTAAGTGCAATAAAATCTTTGGAGATATGTTCACTTTCTCCTCTAAAAGAGCTTCATCTAAGAAAAAATTCTTTTGCTACAAATGATGTCAAGTTATAAATTTAAAGCAATCTTGATAAGTTAAGAAAAACAGAAAGTAAAAAAACCCAGAAGTCTACAAAATGTGATAGAATGATAATTTTAAATTGTTTTTCTGACATTTTTTTTTTTACCATGTTGGGGACTCAACTTGCACAGTCGTACGGTAGTGATTTTAATCTTACCCTTATTATGACAAGAACAAAAACACATAAAAGGAAACATCCCTTATAATGACAAAGGAGAAGGATTCACATAAGCCACTGAAGCCTAGTTAGAAATCCAATTGACAACTCCTTTGTCAGTGCACTGGCAATAAATTGACCAAATTATTTCCCTGTTCAACTTATACAAAGAAAACAAACCTAACTGATGGGGGGTGGGGGTGGCAGGAATCACTTCTAAAAACGTTATGACCATTGAAAACCTGAACTGTTGTTAGAAGTCTAGCAAAGGCATGAAAAGGAAAAAAAAAAAAAATCTGCCAGTGTCTTGCCAGCATTCCCTTGAAGACAGAAATTACCATCATGTTCTTGTACTACTCAGTGAAAGCATTCCCTCTGAAAGCATATGATAACTATTTGTAGCTACAGAACACTGTCTACTTCAATTCTAATTTAGTGTGTGGCTTACCTAGCCTCCACATCATTAGTACTTACATAGAAAACATTCCATATAAAAAGCAAACTGATACCTCAAAAACACTGCAAGGAAATCGTTGTGCAAGTGACAGCTGAAGAGAAAGACAATATTGAGCTACTCGGAGATTTTCCCAATGCACAGTACAGGAGGTGAAGGTGCTTTTTCTGGGGCTCTTATCTTACTATATGCTTCACACACTTAAATGACATATGCTAGAAAGTCAGCAACGTATGAGTTTTCCTGGCAACTCTAAACAGAAACAAACTGCATAGCCTTGACATTACTTCATACTATGTTGCCCGAGATACAAACTCAATTAACTTTTCACAAAATTCGGTAGAGATTCTTAGGTATTGCTAAGATTACTAGGATCAAGATGCTCCTCCATCTTCTTTTGGAAGCACAACAACATATCATCACAGCACAATCTACAAACAACTAAACGGGCTGTAGAGACATTTTAAAATAACATATGCCACGGCTCTCAGAAGAGCCTACTTCAACAATATCAGGAAGCCGTAAAACATTTTGCAAATATTTCTTATAATTTAGACATTTATATATAGCTCCTGCTATTGCCTTTTAAGTATTCCTTTTAAATTCTATCATGTAAAAATTATGAACCTGGGAATACATTTTAAGAAAATATAGTAGCATGTACCTAAGGAGGCAAAGAAAAAAAAAAACCATACCATCGAGCCATTTGTGTATAAAAAGAGTTATTGAATGGAATTTTATGTCCTGAAACATGAAGACCTGTTAGCTTTTTACACTTCCAGAATATGGTAATATTTTATGCGCTGTTAAGATGCGCATGTGAATAAGAAATAGCACCTCTTCTACTTTGATAAGCATTCCTCCACACAAAAGCTCACAAACACTTCCCTCATATCTATCCAGGAATCACTATTTTGAAAAATAATAATAAAAAATTGGTACTCTCCCCTCAAAACATTTATTTTTACAGGGAAAAAAAAAATGTATAAAGCAGTCTGTTTTGCAGACCACAGCAGTTTTCCTGAATGGCAAATATTCGTTATTATGCACGGATATGCAGAAGATATTACTGACAATTCCCAGAGTGTTCCCACTTTCATAAACAGACTGTTGATGGCTGATGCATAATCCATCCGAGCAGTGTAATAAAAGGAAAAATATCATAAAATGTACATGGGGCAGTGCAAAACCTGGTTGCAAAAACTTCTACAGATAGTAGACAACACATTACCTTGACTGCACACAATTCTCAAAGTCAGTAGCATTATTAGTGAAAAAATGTAAACTCTTATACCTCACCAGCAGATTTCTGTGTTCGCAGAGACTTCTCAAGCACTACTGTAAAGAGCATTTCACTCAAATTAATACAGTATTTAAACTAAAAAACCCTATACTGATATGCTACTGATTAAATTCTTAAGTTTTAATTCCTTGTGGTGCATGGGATAGCACCTGAAAAAAATACTTCCTTATAAGATAAATCTACTGAACTGTCCTGCCTAGGCAGTCCAATTCAAAATACACCGAATTCTATGGAACATGAATGCAACAGCAAATCATCAAATGGGATGATGCTTTTTGGCCTCAAGTATTATTTGTAGATAAGGTCTTCCTATAAATATTTTATTTTATTGTCTATACACACAGCTTCTAGCCTACTGGTTGTCATAATGTCAACTTAGGCCTCCAGGTGCTTTTGTAATACAAACCACAGATGTAATGAGAGCTGGAGAAGTATTTATTATGAATAATTTGTGGCGAGTTTTAGGATTTGTTTTGAAACCAACTGTTCACAAAGACTTCCAATTCGGAACAGTTTGACAAGCGGCTAAATAATATCAGTGAATAAATCACTAGACATTATTCCAGTGTAAGCCTGCAGCCAAAGCTCTCCCCGAGTGCTCCTGCAGTCAATGGGGCTGGCTGTGCTCGCTGGAAAGCTGGAGCAGTGGACCGAAGCCCAGGCAAACCCCAGAAGCAATTTGAGGCCTTTCCCCACCTCATTCTCTTCACAAAAGGCAAGCTTCCATTCGACTACTCACAGCAGCCCCAGTTCTGACAAGGGCTGCAGGTGGGTATCATGTGGCATTAATTTTTTTTCCACAAAGACTGAAAACATTTCTAGAGCTGCTGAGAGTGAGGGTCTGGCAAAGCAAAGCAGAGAGAGCGCAGAGCTGCAGCCAGTGCGCTGGCGGAGAGCACCGAGCAGCTGGCACAGCCACACGGGCATCCCGTTGAGAGTACAGGGAGCAAGAACCACTGACGCTGAACCCAGTTAGAAAGGGGTTGGCAGGAACAACTAAAAGCAAACAGATCCAGTAGGAGCAGTTGGTAACAAAGACAAGCAGGGACACCTGCTCCTGGCCACTAAAGCTACGAAGTTAAGCACTATAGGTGACCAACACTAACAAGACTTTATTAACTAAGAGAGGAACCATGGCAAAAGGGTTTTTTTGCTTAGAGCCCAGGAAACTCAGAGCCCAGTTTAGCAGCAATAATTCATGCACATGGGCAGCCCTTGGTTGACTTGATAAGACCCTCTTCCCCTGGAGATCTTGTGCTTTCCCAGATGTTTTGAGGGAGGGGATAGGGAGAGTGAGGAAAAGGAAGGGTGAGGAAAGTCAGCCAGAAAACTATCTCAGAAAGATGAGTTTTCTGTAATTTTGTGTTGTCAGAGGTGATGACTGCTGTAGGATTGGGACATCTGCCACAAGATCCTTGCTTTCCACACTTCCTAATTCCATCTTCAGCAACAGTGATAGGGTCAGCAGTTATCTGTGTTGGCAGGAAGGCTTTAGGCTAGTCTGGCTCCTTGTTGCGATGTACCAGGAAACGTGACAGCCTATTTCCTTGCACCCTGCTGTGTGACGGCGGCATATGCCTACCTGCTTAAACTTTGAGCTGATACTAGTTGGTTCCCTGTAACCATGAAAAACAGATTCTAGGTGGTATCCAATAATTGAGCATAGGAGTTAGTCCATCTCAGTAATTCCATTCCCAATGGTAGAAAAATAATTTAGTTGGGATGATGGTTAGTTTAGAGGGTGGTTGGGGTAGAGGACAGGAAGTGAGGAAAATTAATTCTGCCTGCTTCTGGTGCAACAGGTTTTTCAGTGTTCTGTTATCATGCTTACTTTCTCCTCCCCTTCCTCCCTTTTCCTGCCTTAAAAAAAAAAAAAAAAACACCAAAAAACAAAAAAAGCTCCAAAACTGAATCCTTTCTTCTCTATTCCACCATGTCTGTATGATATAAAAACAACCATTTAATGTGACAGTCCTGCAACTCTGTCAAGTCAAAGCCAGCACAAGAGTTAAAAGAAGTTAAGGTTTCTTAACCTTTAACTTCCTGAGTCAAGAAGCTTAATTATTGCAGGTAATATGATGCTTGATCTAAACTTATTTCTGCTTTATACCTGCTTATGTATTTTCAGCACAAGTCCTTTATGATAACATTCAAATATTTTTCTGCTTTTTACCCCTCAAATACAAAAACTAACCCTTGTTTGTGACATACCAACTAATACCGTGCAGCTGTAATTTTATGAGTGGGATGTCATGAACACAATTTTATCAGTTCAGGTGAAGGATAAACAAAGAAAATGATAGAACGCAAATAGGAAGCTCTGCTATTATTTTCTTATTTTACAAACTTTAAATTATATATTTGTTATTTCTTGTTGGTTACAATTTTAAAAGAAATGTGTGAACATTTCTATCCACATGCTTACTGGGACATGAAACTCCTCTATGAAATTTGTTGATATATCACAGTAACTGAAGCATGCTGAAATGTCAGCAACTTATTGTTATTATTAATAAAATATCTGAATCAGATAAGTCTTGCAGCTGGAAAAGAAAGAATGCCAACTTCCAGCCTTGGAACATTTGCTATGTTATCAGTGCTGCTAATGCTGCCTATGTCCACTTTATAAACAAAATTTGTTTCTTTAATGGACATATGGGAATTTAATTATAACAAAGTAATTAAAAAAAATCACAAAACATTAATTATATAGCAAGAAGTACATTCAGTTTCAGCTTTTGCAGTTCTGCATACAATGAAATCAGATAAATTTGTATCCTATTTCTATAGTCAGACATGAACATCACGAGTTCTTCTAATCAGATATATAAAGGTTACAATCATCCACTTCCCAGACTGTGACAAGACAAACTGAAGTTTTGAATTTTCATTGCATTTAAGGGGTTGATTTATTGATATGTGGAAAAAAAACCCCAAGCAACAAAGGTCAAAGCAATAGCTAAAAACAGTTGTAACCGTGCTTTGTGGTTTGTAGACATTGTAAGTGAAAACATGACTGATAAGGTCATCAAGTTGAATACGGTTGTTTCACCTCTATTCTTGAAAAGGCTATAATCTTTGCTGTATTATGTAAACGGCATAGCAGTGCTCTTAAACTTACTAAGATCCAATATAAGAAACCAAAGGAAAGTAAAGGAAGACATTTTCAGTGAAAGTAAAATGATTAAAATGAAAACCGTTCTCTGAAGCAACAGTTAAAAGGAGTACAAACTGATGCAGTTCATTAACTGGGGGTCATGCAGCACCAGCTTTCTTAATAAAAAGTTGCAATTAAGAGGACAGAAAATGTCACAAGAAAGGCTACCTGTATTTTTCCCTGTTAAAAGTTTCCATGATATATTATTTTTAAGAATAATTGCATAATTGGGCCATATTCTCTATGGAATGCAATTGGACCTTGAACTTGCTTAGGAATCCTGATTGCTGGCATAGTTAATACTGGCAGGCTCAATGATTAAAATATACTTTAGACAGATATACACACAAATGCGTACTTTTTTTAAGTGACACATTTTGTTTCTAATTATTTTCCTTATGTCAGTTGATAATTTAGGCTATACATAGGACACAGTTCACAATTAATCCCTCAGAATCCTAAAGCAAGAATTTCTTTTGTACATAACAGTTGGCATTTCAAAATACATAAGTCCAAAGCTGGAGTTCAAAAACCCTCCGAGATACCTTGAAAACATTTTTTGTAACACTGCAAACCAGAAAATACTGTTATTAAAAAGAAGTAGTTTCAAGCCTAAATAGTGCATTTTTAGATTAATGAAAGCAACAGACTAACAGAAAATGAACACTTGCTTCTCAACAAAAGTGCAGTACGTGCTCTTATATCAGAACACAAATGCTAGAGTGCTTTACAAACTAGGAATTTTCCCACTAAAACATAGGCATAACACACAATGGCTACTGGCAACTTTTAAAATAGCCTAAAGTAGTCACACCTCTAAAAAGTTGTTACTTTTGGTATTTGCTGCTAAAACTGATGAACAGGGGTGACAATTATGACATATGAATAGGCTTTATACAGACTTCTTTAAGTAAGACTCAGCCAATTTTCCTGTCTATATATAGTAGTTTTTGTTAGGTCTGCTTAGGTTTTACATGACAAGAGTCAACCTGATGAAACCAAGCAGAAAATGGTTTTTATCAGCTTCATAATAGAATTTCTAGTCATGACCAGAGAGATGCACACATACTTTCACTTACTCCAGATCAGTCTACATTCAATGATTTTCAGCTTTTGCCTCTCTTTATTCCAGGCCAACACCACAATTCTCAGTTTGCTGGAACTCAACTACTTCCCACAAGTAAACCACAAAGAGTAGAATAAGACACACCTGTGCCAAAGTTACAAACCATGTGATTAGGGTTTGTCATGGAATATGGAAAAAGCAGATCCAGGATATGACCACAGCATCCTAATTCCCTAGGGTCAGTATGCTGAGCTAATTTGAGTCTTGCTTTTGCTATTACAATACTGATTTTTTCTCCCCTTTTGACAGGTAGAAAAATGGTTATGAAAAGACATTTACATAGCCACAATTTCACAAGACAATGTTTCCCTGCCTTAATTTACACCTAAGAGTCTAAATTTGAGACTTAAATACACTACATGTACCTCAGCAATTTCAAATGCAGATCCATCCTATGGGGGGAGTTACAAACTCCTATATTTCAGGAAACAGAAAATTATGTTTTATGACAGATTAGTTGCTAGTTTCCCATCCCTTGTTTTAGAGGCCGGCAATCTGACTAGTTTTTTTTAAATGAATTTATTCTGTTGCTATAGTAACACTTCATCACTGTCAATCAGCAGTAGAAGACCAAGGCACACCTTTCTGTAAACAACTGCAGAAAGGCAGTATTCTGTAGACACAATAATTAAGAAAATTGATTAGGTTTGTGGAAATTAATACATACCCTGGCAGTAAGAAGTCCAAAAGATGTTTATCTACCTATATCATTTATTTTTGTCATTAGAGTACACTTCAGTAAGAAAATGCAGTCACCTGAACCAAGTATTTCAATGAACATACTACCCAAAGCCTGGGGACAGGAGACAGCTGTGGTGACGATAGGAGAAAACCAAAATTTTAGATTTCTTTTTCCCCACTCATATCCCATTTTAGTAGGTATAAAATACTGGAATGCCTGTAACTGTAACAAAACAGGGGAATGGGTATTAAATTGAGAAAATGGTGCATTTGAGTTTGAAACCTTTTCATACCATATATTAAAGACCTCCACTCATAAAGCTGCTTCAGACTAAGCCTGAACTGAAGACTCCATGCTTCCCCCCAGAAAACGTGGCAGCCCCGCTAAATGCAAAGCTTTGGCTTGAAGATATATTGTTATAGTGCAGACTCAAATCTCTCTCCTGCAGAACACTTCATTATAGCGGTATCCGTTCTTTTTACTTCATTATTTTAGATCAGAAGAAGGCATACACAAGACCATTTAACTTGGCCAACAGCTTTCAATTCTTCAGCAGATTCTCTCCACTGGACCACTTATTTTTAGTATTTACCGTTGAATGTAATCTAGCAAAGTACTGAATGAAAGTTAAGTACTTTTCAACACACTGAAGAGTTTTGCCCTTTTCTCATAATCTTAGGTTTCATCTATTTTTCTTTATAATTGTACATTTTATCATGTTTATTTTTGCAAATATTTTGAAGAAGTCACCTATTGTTTGAACTATTCTTTATGCTCACCAGTTAGTCACTTCCATTTGCTTTATTAATTTAATCAAACTGAGTTACTACATTATTGCTGTTAAAAATTTCTTAAAACATTTCAAATTTCTCTATTAAATGATTCACTATATGTTGCATAGATACTTAAATTCCTTAGGGCATTTTAATATAGTCTCAAAATCAGCTGCTTCACAATCAAACTTCTGTTTCTTTACTAGTTCTTCAAGTGTATGCTCAAATGCTGATCATTAGTTCTTACATAATCCTTTTTTTATAAATTAGACTTGTCTTTTTCACAGGATTAGCTCCAAAATAGCCTTTGACTACATGGATTGTTCCACAAATTGTCTCACTAAGCAATGCAGTATTATTGTCAAAAAATATATTTTGACTAACGTAGTTATCACAATCAAAATCTCAATAATTAAATCCTCCGTGATCAAAGTTCTGTCTCTCTTGAAGACTTTTTTTCCTTCTAAATCAGCAATACATTTTGTTATCTGGCTTTCTTAACTGCCCTCAAGGGCTATAATAACTGGATTACTTTATTGTTCTTATCTATTAAAGCTTTCCGATGCATCAGACAAAATACATACTTATTTCTCTGTAAAAAACCAACACCATGTCATGTCAATAGAGTCAAAACATTCCTTTGCTTTTTCTTGGTCATCCTAGAGTAAATTTTATGGTTTTCTATGTTAAACTGTCAGGGATTTTCCTTCATGGGGGAGCTCTGATTTCTCTTTAGTGGACTGCATTGGGTATAGTCATGACATTTATTCTAAAGAAGGCCAGTGATGTTTTTCTCTCCACATTTTCATTAATTCTTATAATATAAGCATTAATAGGCCCTACAGTTGGACTTTCTCTTCATGTTTTCCCTTTTTTCTCCATATGTAGTCTAGAAGTCTGCACTGCATAATTTAAGTGAACCTGTTTTCCCCTCACAGGACTCCTATGTGTCTTTGAACAGTAGCTTTACCAATGTCACTGTTCCACATGCATGCAAAATCACTCAAAAACCTGACCATAAACATGTCTATCAGTGGTTCCTATCACTGCATATATCTTTATACTCTGTTATCAGAGAAAGAACTAAAGATAGACACAGATACGGATATGATATGGCTGAGAAAGTGAAAAAGCACTGCTGGGCAACTCTATTAACAACTGCATATATCTGAGTCGGAGGGGAATAAAAGGACCACAACTGTTATGGGATATACATGCAAGGAACAACATCACTTTTATTTCCCTGCACAGTGAATAAAGGAATTACTACGCCGTGAGTTGACAGAGCCACGATACAAATGGTGATATTTCCAACTGTTATTTTAGTTCCCAACACACACAAAACAAAGTATCTTAGAACAGTAAATATGTTACAGCTCCAGATGTTAGAGGTCTACATTGCTTTTTATCATAAAATATGCCCATTAAAGTCTTTTGTGAGACAAGAAAAATCCTTTGGTGCTTCTGATACCATCCCTCTAGTCAGTGAACAGTTATTTTTGAACAATTATAACAAAACGTATCTAAGGTGCCAGCCAGCTGCACATTGTCCCTGCTAAATCCTGTTTATGAATAATTTTTATCAGGATCAATAGCAAAGACAAATTCCATTTAAATGACATTCTATGTATTTTGGGTTACTCTAAAACAGCATACTGCTGCAATACACTTCAACTGTAGGGAGACAAGAACTATATTCAAAGTACACTAATTTTTTTAAAGATGCCTGAGGGATGGCAAGATTTTGGTTTGATTTGTTTTGAAAAACAGCCGTGCTGGAAAATCCAAGACCAAAAGCTTTAAGATGAATATCCAGAGAGCACAAGATCACCTATATGACAGTGGAAGAAGCCAAACGAGGATAGATGATAAAGCTTTTCTATTGACTCACAGTATGAAGAATCAACTTTTTCATCTTATTTGCTATGAAATCTGATTTTCACCTTATAGTAGCACAAAAAGCTACCACCTGTGTAATTTCCTGAACTCACTGGATTTTCTTTTGTCTGGCACCTTCTGTGCTGCCCAGTGTCATTCTCGTTTTGTTCATAGGCTTTGACAGCGTGAGTACATTTTCTCTCCAGAGCAGACAGCCCTCAGCTGCAGCTTTCCACATTGTGAAGCTGACACCACACAAATCAAGACGTGCCTTAAAGTTGTCCTTGAAGTGCTGCGCTTGTGTACTGACCTCTCAGCTATTCACTGCAATTTTGTAACAAATAAAAAGGGGAGTACTTCTAGCATCTTTGCAGTATATACATCCTATAACTGAACCAAAATCAGATGAAGCTACAGGAGTACCACTACAATACTATGTAATTGCAGCCTCAGAATTCAGCTTTGGAAAGCTTTTCCCACAAATATACAGATCTATAAGAATAGTAAATATGGAAATGGATGAGATCTTGATGCAATAACTATATATTAGTCAAAATTCTGCAACTGCATAGAGCAGCAGTAACAACAGATGGCTCTGTAGAAATTTACTTCTGTTGAAGATCATTGATTCTCATTCCAGACACTTACATTTTGCCAGACAGTAGTTTTTGAGTGGTTTTAATATTGATCATAATTTTCAGATGCAGCAGGCTGCTGGGGAAAAAGTTAAACTAACTAGAACTAACGAGCAATAAAACTTGCTAGCACAGGTACAGTACTGGTCAAATGGCAGCAAGCACAGGATGTGAAGGTGTCCAGTATCCAGACAGATTATTTAAAAAAAAAAAAATGTTTAGGAATGTCCATTCAGATTCATTATCCAGACAATATCACATTAAAAAGATTTTAAGACCACGTTAAAATGCATATATAATATAGGAATTAATACAGGAAAGAAGAAAATAAAAATTGTGGAAAGGAGTCCCATTTTAACTTGATATACATTTCTTCTCCTCAACAGTAAACTTAATATCCTCTTTGTTTAGACAAAATTAGCAATGTCTTGCATAACTTAGCCTTTTAAGACTAATTGAATGCACTGATGACTGTTTCCACATACTTCCAATCTGTCTGAAACTGTTCCCAAACTGAAGCTCATTTCCCCTCTTTTTGGTACTTTGTTCCCTAATTCTTCAGCATTTCATGTGTTTGTCAAATGCGTTTTGGATCTTACCATTTCCTTCCTTTCCAATGAAAATGTAATTAATTCCTGAAGGACTCAATTAAGATTTTGAACTAAAAATCATGCTGCAGGAGTGGGACAAGAAGGGCTGGTTCAATGCCCAAGTAGTGATGATTAGCAATGTTACTCTCTTAAACCACAAACCATCCCAATCCCTGCAGAGAAGAATAGGTATTTTAAAAGTTTAGTATTCATTTATGACTATGTATGCTATGCAATACTTTTTCTGATTAGATCTAAACACAGCCTTCTCATACTGCCTCTGTGCTGTTTTGAGAGCATACTACTGCCACATAGCTGCCTTGTTAACTCAGTGAATAAGATTGCCTTGGTGCAACCAAATTTGTACTGGAACACACTTAACTAACATACCTATAACTTGACTTTTTCACTTACTGAAATCCTTAAACATCCAGGATGTCATAACATGCAAGCACTACAAGGCAAAAACATCCTCTTATGCAGGTGGCTGGGTACCAGCTTCACATATTACCACCTTAGGCGAGCACCAGCAATTGCATTTTCAATAGTATCATCCATAATTTGCCCCTTTGCTTTGGCTGCCAACTATCTTTTTTGCTTTTTGACAGATTAAGTAATTTAAAAATATATTTATTTAGAAAGACTGGAAGGTCCCTTACATCAAGCCATGGAGTGCCACACTTAGTAACTTACTTTTTCCCACTGCACAGCAATAAAACTTACATAAATCTATCAAAATACATAGCTAAAGAAATAAGACTTTAAATATTAAAACATTAATATTACACAGATGTACACTTTGAGACTTTATAGCACCAAAACATTGGAAGAAACAATATCCATCTTCTGAGAACAAACTAATTAGCAGCAAAAAGCGTGATTAGAAGTGTTCCTAAGAAATTGGTTGTTTTTCCTGTAGATTTTAAGGAAAACAACGGTGTCAGAGAGCTCAAGCTTCTCAAGAGCTTGGAAAGTATAAAATAAGAAGAATATGTAATGGAAAGAAAAAAACGTTACTTTTTGAAAGCTGAGGAAAAGCCTGAATACACAAGTCTAATGAAAGGAGATAAAATCTTACACACCAATGTAGAAATATTTGAGAACTAGATCCAAGATGAAATCCTCAGGCTACATGGGCTCCCATATGATCTGGGTAAGAAAGAGCTGGTTAATTTTCTTGAAAATTGGATTGAAAAAGCTTAACAGCTTGCAGTTGAAGATGACCCACTTTGCGTTGAAAAGGCATACAGAAAATCTTTAAGAAAAGAAGAAAAAAAAATAGAAAAAAGAAATCCTGAGTAGGAGGCAGCATTATGTTCAGCCTCTCAAATCAGAGATATAAAGGAAGGATCCTCCTTAAGACAGCATATAAGGATAGTAAACTTATCTAATATATTTCATTGTTTTCTTCTTTCATTTTTTCTTCTGTCTCAATTGCTATCAGTGTAGCAAATAAAAGATTCAAATTAACTCTACCAAATAGCAGGAGTGAGGTGGACATTTCCACTTCTATTTCAACAGAAAATCAGGTTTCACATTTCTTTTCCAAAAGAGATTGGGAAAGACAGGCTATGTATGCCTGTAACAGCATTCTCTGTTGTTTCAAAGACATGTGTTTCACACATTCAACGCTGTAGAGCTTTGAAAAATCCCTACAGTGAAACAGAAAAGCATAACCTAATAGATCATTGTATTAATGAGACTTCATAAGTAAGTTTCACGTCTTTTTTGGCACGGCATTCCTTTTGGGGGTGGGTGGGGGGTGGGTGGTGGGTGGAATATCCAGTCAGCTCCAGGTTTTGAACTTCACAACTGAATATCAAATGGTACCAAATAACAAGCAACAAATTTCACTTACAAACTAGCAGTGACCACAAATGTACTGATTTTTTAAAATTTTGCACTTGTTCAGCAGATCTGAAGACAAGATCTGAGATATCAAGTCACCCATACGAAAACTAAAATTACTGAATCACTTCAACTATTCTTTCGTCATAGGATGCCATTCAGCAGTGCACTTTTTTTTTTCCTCCTTCCTTCTTGTCTGTGATGGTCCTTTCAAATCATACAACCCCCAAACCTATAAACTTTCAACAGCTTTATCAAAAAAAGTTCTATGTTCAACACCTACTGGAATGATTTAAACAAACTTTTGAGATAATGGCATGTTAAATTAAAATGCCATAGAGACCTAGTATTATTACCTGACTTTCTACTGCTGTTAGGTAAGACCAAAAAAATAGAACTGTAACTTTTTAAATGTAACCATAAGAATGTCACACTTCAAGGGTTCTTCCTCATCATAATTTCTTTACTTGTTTCCTCTTATATAAATAAGCATTACACAATATCCCATTTACATTCCATCTCATAGTTTAATAGCTGCCTTAAAACCTCAATTAAAAGCATCCCAAATATTGTTAGTTTTCAAGCTTTCCAAAACCATTATATATATATATTTATACATATGTAGTTCTACCTATAGTTTGTTGATCTGTTCTATCTGCCATTCTTGATTTGTAGATCACTTTCATCCCATGTACCAAGTTGCTCCATTCCTCCCTTCAGAGATTTATTGACATTGTCTGTCTGAATCACTATTTATCCCATGCATTCAGCTTTAAAGTTATGTAATTGACCTACAGCCGAAATGGTCAATGCCCAGATTTCTTTGAAAGTCCTGCATAGACATACAGCCTGGTTTACTGCATGCAGGTCTTTAAATGAAACATGTTTCTCACTTAGATTCTGTGAATGTAATGAAGGAAAAAAAGAAGCTACTTCAGTTTTGCATATGTGATTAGAAAGCTACTTAAATGAATTGTGAAAAGATTTTGAGTTATTTTATGGGGTTTGCTTGTTTCTTTTTAAAATGATTTTCAAGTCTTTTGAAATGGTTAGTTGGAGAACATTGGCTTGTATTCAAAAATATAAAGCAGAGCACATAATCTAAGGAACGTAACCTTTGTGATAATTATTTTATACTTTTTTGGATTGCCAAATCAAGTGTGCTTTAAACTAGTCTCTTGTGAGTGTACATAATGAAAAAAAGTTCT
Organism: Falco cherrug; assembly: GCF_023634085.1. Classification (NCBI taxonomy): domain Eukaryota; kingdom Metazoa; phylum Chordata; class Aves; order Falconiformes; family Falconidae; genus Falco; species Falco cherrug. The sequence goes on from NC_073711.1 coordinate 17,414,118, forward strand.
ATTTCAGCACATAATTTTTCAGGTGATTTGCTTACAGCAAAAAAGATGCTCAGCTAAAAAGATGATGGAAAAAAGTGTTATTTCTTTTTTTATTTTTTTAATTGCTATTCTTACTGTTAGAAACTAGCGATTTCTCTACCAGTGACTGAAAATCATGGTAGTGTTATGCTTCTTTCTGTTACGATAATACTGCATCAGGAACCTTCTGTAATATTACTTAATTGTCAGCATTAGCATCCTAGGCATCTATATAATTATTTTTTTCTGCTTCCAGATTGCCATTCCCACTCCACAGCATACAAGATCCCCAACACCATCTACAATGTATTAGAGATAAAGAATTCAATACCTTTTAAAACTGTGTAAAACATTCATTCCCTTCTTAGCTGCCTCAGCTCTTGCAAGTGTAACATACTCTTTGATACAAATCTCAATCTAGTTCACTAAGAACTCGTCACTCTTCATGTCTGTTTTTCATGTTGTGAGATTTTCTTTTCTAAATGTCGGACTACTTTACCTTCTGGATCAAGTTTGGGTCTCAGCTATAGGGTTACATATCTTGTTGTCCCTACCTCAACTTCTGCTCAAATTAAGTATATTCTGCTGTACCAACACCTTCACAATTCTTGTTGAACTACACTAACCAAGTTGTTCTTCCTGTCCCACCTGTTTCATAAAGTATGCTTTTGGTTCCAGGCATTTAAAGCTAGTTCCTTCAGTTCAATTTAAGCCATCACACACACTCTTCTAGTTTATTTTTTGTACTTTCCACAGAAACAGAAAAACAGTTCTGAATCCTATAGCTTCAAGAAGTCCTGTCTGTTGACATACTGAGACTATAGTCACATGAATCCACTGAGCTTGGCCTGGGAGGAGGGGAACAACAGATTTAAGGAGGCAGGCAGATGTCTGAAACATGCTGTTAGCCTAGTGATCCCCTGTACTAGGGGGATGGACTGCCTGGGGAGTAGCATGTATAGGCAGTTTTATAACAAAGCAGACAGCTGTTCTTGTTGTTCCTTTGATATGTTATCAACCAAGACACAGAGTGCTAGTAGAGAGAAAACTGGAGGCACTTTTACAGCTCCCAGGATGCCATTTCCTTCTACCCACCTCCACATGATTCACCTAAACATCAGCATTCATCCTCTCTCACCACTATCTTTGCTGCTAGCTAATACCAAAGCATCTCAGATATTCCTAAAATGATGCAATATGTGCATTTTAAAAACCAACCCCAAAGAAATTAGGCTTATAGTTCTAAAGCACCCACCAGCAACATAACTAAGCAAAACTGTCGTCACTGTGCGCAACACTCACAGACACAGTTCCATTTCTCTTTGTTTCCTTTCCTTTGACTGCTGTGAATATTTTAAGCCATGGTATTCAGACATAAAAAATAGGCAATTATGAAAACATGTGAACATCACTAATTACCTAAAAGTGAATTTTTGAAAAATACAAAGGATTTTTTTATACATTTCTGCTTAAACTTGTGTGAATAAGGAACATCAACAACCCAGAGTCATTCACTGTCCTACACCATGAAGGACAAACAGACAAATCATGGACACTGGAAGTACCACACTGATACAGAGGGGGAAATTTTCTGGAGAATTTAAAACATTATTTTCTTATGAAAGCAAAAACACAGGAATTTCACAAGAGTACGGAGCCTTCTAGGCAGCAGAACACAAAACAAAAATTGAATCCAAAACAGCAAAGTAAGACAATTATCATCAATTTATGTCCTTCAAGTCTTACCTTTCTTCCTAGATCTTGATTATGAAGCTATTTCAGTGCCTTTTACACTTGGCCTGGAAGAAAAGGGAGAGCAATGCTTAGTACACACAGACTATTACAACTGATAAATAAGGGCTGTCAGCAACAACTTCATTTCAATTTAACAGTTAAACATTTAAATTATCTATCAGCAATAAAACTAAAATTTAACTCTAAGGGGATTTTTTTTCCTCCCTATATAACATAGGAGAAAATGGTGATGAACTCATTCTGGTATTGTAAAGCTTCATTTACAACAGTTTTGTATTTCATATATTTTCAAAATTTCAGAATTGACAAGGCTTCTCCCAAACAGAAGAGTATGTTGTCTATAGGCACAAGAGTCAAAGTAGCCAAGGTTTTACTGCAAATAAGGCAATGGTGTTTATAAAGACAATGCAGAAAAGGTCAAGACAAAAACAATCAACAAAACAAAAACACCCCAACAACACAGTACTTCATATTTTGTGCAATCATTTGTATCCATGCAAAATGACCATAAACTCCTATGAAGACAAGAAGGATCAATTTTAAACAAATACCATTAGGCATAACTTTCATCCACTTTACAAACTGAGGAAGCCACACTATGTTACGGAAAGTCAAGTTAATGTATTATGACCCAATATTAAGCACAATGAATAATTATCTTATTAGTAAACATTCTTAAGCCTCTCAGCACCATCAAAATATAACAATTTCCAGATCATCTAGAAGTCTTTCTCCTTTGTCTACAAAATGTTACACTAATGCATCATCAATAAATGCAAACTATTCCTGCAATTTCTATTCAAACTAAATTAAAATCCATCTGAAAACATGCATCTATCAACTCAGAGGATTATTCAAAGAAAAACAGAAAAAAATATAAATAGCATAAGAAGTGAAATTCAGAGCTTAATAATTACAGATACAGCTCACTTTATTCTGACCAATCAGCTCTTAACAGTTTAGCCTAGTAAGACAGAAGTCAATTAGTACTTCTTTAATAGACTAATCATTTTGCATTTAATTGTCATATCAATAATACTGGCATATTCCTACAGCAAAGTCAATAGTTATTACATCAACTAATTAAAATCTGAGTTAAAAGGTAACTCGCTGAGAGTTCCATTCAGAAAATGCAAATTCTCAGAACTAAAAACAACTCATGGCAGGGGGATAGGGGAAGTTCATTTTCTTCTATGACTCAACCAAAAACATTGTGCGGTGCTCTCAAGCTATTAGAAGTGACTTTTTGATTGGCATAATGAGAAGAACAGTAAAACAGATGGGTCTCCTCTGAAGTTGTACAAGATTCCCACTGGATAATATAAAATGCTGACAGATAACAAAAGAATTCCACACTTGTTATTCACTGCAGATTAAAATTTAAACATCATGTGAACAAGCCAAGCATTTGAACCAAATTTCTTAGCTCTGCATTATAAAATACAGTAACCTGAAACACGAATTAATTGTTTGAGACTACAGGTCTATTAATGACCCCAGGAAAAAATATTCCTATTTACCATAATGAGACTAGGAATACTACATAGCTGCTATACATTCTGCTTTTCATGAATTTGAAAAAGCTTTTGTAGGATCATTGCTCTTAAGACAGCCTGGGGAGTCATGTGTAATGGTATTACCTGTATTACTTGCTGAAAAGAGTAGTCAAAGCAGACACAAAGAAAGATCAAATATTGTACTATGTTGGACTATTTTAGAATGATGGTATTAAAAAAAAAAAAAAACCAAAACATAAGAGAGTATAGTTTGATATCTGAGCATTGGTCAAAAATGTTGGTTTGTTGGGTTTTTTTGCTCTTTTTTCCCTGTTTTTCTAACAGATAAATAAAGAAAAAAGGAATAGCATCTAGGATATCTGAAACCCTAGGATTTATGGATGAGCTCAACGTTTATGGTAAAACTGAAGAACGAGAAGAAACAAAACAGATAGAAACCTAATTTCTAAAGAGAGGGGAAACAAACTAATCAAAAAAATAAGTATATTTAAATGAATCTGCATAAAAGAAAGTAGGGGAGGAAAGAGAACAACAAACATTTTAAAAAGAGGGACAATGCCATGAGATAATTTTAGAGATGGATGATCAATGATGCTTTTGGGAATACAGTAGTTTGTGGATATTAAAGGAAATTTTGAAGTGCCTGAGCTAGATAACCCTGTATTTCAAGCTGAATAACATCTTAGATAACAGCAGAAAACCAGCCATTCTTCTCTGACTGCAACTGCTATCAAAAATACACAGTATTTTCACAGGCCCATTTATAAATAAATTATATTAATAATTGTACTGTGAGCAACATATACACTGTGCATAGATTTGTTCACTGTGTATTCATAGCAAACACACCTCGAGCTGCAATTCCAGCCTGTTCAGTTTTAAAATAAGCATTTCTATAATTACCTAGGAGTTAAAAATGCAAAATTAACCTTGATGAATAAAACAGCCTCGAAATACAGTTGGCACATTGGAGAAAAACTCAATACCATTAGCACACACCTTCAAACACCTTCTACATTAAATATTTTTATATACAGTTTAACGCAGATATTTATCATTAGATAATTCTCATGTATTTAGTATAATTCTAGTCTGATAAAACCAACTAGATAAAAGTAAAACAAAAACATTCACAAGTTGAGATGAAGGGAGAGGCAGAAGAACAAAACCATGTCATAAATGTCAGACTCGTAATGCTCTGCACCACCACGTAAGTGTTATATCCTCTCTAAAGGTGAAGAGATGTTCAAACTAACAAGTTCAAAGTTTTGCAGAGAGGATTGCTATGAATAGAATCTCCATGTTCCTAGTCCTTCAGCTTCAGGAATATAAATCACTAACAATTTTTAACAGGATTTTTCTAAATAACTTTGATGGCATCACGGTCTTCAAGTTGACAGATATATATATGCATTCGCACACATATACATAAAGTTCTGATAAGTCCTGGTTGGGTGGTTTACCATAACAATAAATGGAAAGAGAAACAATTGTGTTCACTAAGAAAAAATACCTTCAATGCTTCTCATGCAAAATCCACCAGTTTCGTTCCTGCAATATATCATACTGCTCTTATGGTTAGAAGAGCTAAAAAGCCTGCCTAAAAAATTACATTATTTCATCCCTGGAACAGATTGCTTACAGAAAGTGTGAAGTTACTATCATTAGAGATCTTTTAGAATAAGTTCTGCCAGCACCTACTTGTGCTTTGATTCCATCTTGCAGCAGGAGACAGACTAGACAGTCTCCTGAGTTCCTTTCCAATGCAATCTTTCTGCAGATGCACTTTTCTTCTTCATACTATGAATGCATAAGAGAAATCCGAAAAAAGTGTAATGAGATTTTTATTAATAGCAAATAATACTCCAGAAAGTAGAATGTAGAAAGCCTGTCACCTCTATGATTTGACTACTAAACCACAACATTTCAAAGCATGTAACCTCTTCCTTCATGACCCCGCTATGTATTCAGGAAAAAAATAAATACAAGAACCAGGAATTTATTCCACTTCCAAGACATGTAGTTTATTGTATGAACCAACTAACACAAAATATATATTAGAATTAAACCCTGTCCACCTCTGCTGAAACTACTTCAGGAAATGCATATCAAATCTGTCTGCTGCAGTTAGTTTTTATGACAGAACTACTACAGAGAAATAAAGTGTCTCTGGTGAAAGGAATGTCAAGCTGCTTTGAATTGGCTAAACAGCATCTGATGTCCTCAAGGATTATAGTGCATTATGACCCTGCCCTGCCAATCTGTTTAGCTTCTGACGCTTCACCATATGGGGTCAGAGCAGTGATTTCTCATATAATGCTAAATGACCTAGAAAAGCCTGTAGCATTTACATTGCAAACACTTACTAACATTGCAAAGACTTAAGCACAGATAAAAAAAAATAACATATGTATTTTGATAGAGTCTCATTATATTACTATATTTGACTATTCTTATTTCTTAGTGGCTAGGATAACCAAATAAACACCTGTCTATGTGGGTTTCAAATACACATGGCACTTCTTTTAACTGATCTCAGTTAGGAAATAAACACAATGTTTCTGATATCACCTTGAGACTTGGACAGTATCATTTTTCTGATCATATCCTGATCGTGGCATTTCATGGAAATTGTCACAGCTTGGTAGGCCAACAACGCTCTTGGGGAAAACAAAGATAAGGTGATAAAAGGAGAAGAAACTCCTGTTCAAATTTAAGAGCATTCTGAGCAAATAGCACAGTGAAATGGTCATTAAAAGTGAATAAAAATACATTATTGTGATGAGATGTAGTTTAGCCAAGCAAACAGCAGTGTACTTATTCCAAGTCAACAAATTGTTCTTTTTTTCCCAGAAACTCTGCTATTACAACATTATAACATTTATATCTCTGAAGACAGAGGAATGTATGCTAATGAGCAAAAGAGAAAAAAGCTTCCATCAAGTCTGCTGTATGAGTAGATGCAAAGAAACTGGAAAAATACAGGGGCAAAGATGATCTCAGCAAGATGTACTCATGTGTTCTTTAAACATTCAAAACTCATATTTTCAATGGGAGTACCAGTCTAAAAATATCCAGGCTGCAAAACCATACATAAACAATGAGCAGAAGGAGCTTTGAAAGTTAAAAGGTTTTATCAAGATTTTATTTCCTTTTTTTTCAGAAGATAAATTGGTCTGTTTTCATGACTGACATTCATAAACTTATGTGTTAAACCAACAGAAACAATACAATCAAACATTACATTCCTTACAAACAAATGATGATGTTACTACTACAAAACACTACAAAGCTCCACATAAAAACCCCTCTCTTTTGGAAAGTGTGTATGATTTCATCTGGAAGACGAGCATTAACATGCGAGATACAGATAATGAGAAAACATCGGAGAGAAGAGAAATGGGAGGGTAAAAGCAATACAAAGTAAGGGGTAACAGATCAATAGGTTAACCATCTTCAGTAGTTACCTCCCCGTGCAACATGCAAGAGCATCTTAAATTAACAGAAAATTGCCTCGAAGGATACAAAGGGGTATGTACTAAACATCCAAGAAAGCAATTTTGATGTGTTTACAGGACTGTCAGAGGGAGCAATGTCAAATAATAAAGTGGATATGATTTGATTTTATAGACAATTATGGGTGAATGTTGAGTGCTGTGTTCAGGAGCAGAGACCCAACCTCCATTACCGTTAATGGGAGCACTGACTCCAGCAGGATTTGTAGTTGTACTAGAACTGTAATTGTTTGGCCTCCAAATACCAAAGTGCTGCTAAAACAAAATGTATCAAGGACTTCTCAGATGTGGAGGCACTGGAAAGGCCACACCAGGTAAGACACTTCAAGAACACGAAAGGAGTTTAGAAAGAAATTCTAAGCTCCTATTACAGTATTTCCTATTTGAGCATTATACCTCTTCCTATGAAACAATTGCCTGATTCACTCTGTTCTCACTCTTACGTTTTACCTTCCCCTCCTACATAAAAAATGTAATAAAATTGAATTTATTTCCCAGTTTATAAACTTCCCGTACCTCATGTTCCCTGACTCTCACCATCAAACCATTACTTATCATGTATGAGCTTCCTTTCCTACCTTTTTTTTGCTTAAGAGAAAAGCTGACTAGAAAACTGGATTCAATTTAATGAGAAACAAAAAGCTGGACAGTTTAGAAAGTTTTTACAAAACAGGCACTGCTTTTACATCCCCCACAAACAGAGAGTAAGCCTTACAGATAAGGCTTTCACCTGCGATATGGCAGACTCATGTTCATATCACTATTCTTCCCAACAAACACAGAAAGAATGTAAGAGCAGCCATACTGACCTATTTAGCTATCTTCTCACTGACAATGTTATATATTAGATATCTTCACTTTTAATACAACAAGCTGCAGCTCAGGAACTTCTTAAATTTTTCTTTATTTAGCAGAACTTAATGATTTATTTTTTCTTCTAAGAATTAGCCCAATTCTCTCTGAACCTACGTAAACTCTTCACATCTAGAGCATACTGTGGCAAGGAGTTCCAAAGCTTTAACTAAAAAGCCACCCAACTGCCTGCCTCAGATCCACTCTCCAGCTCACTGTTTTCAAGGTAGGGCCAAATATCTGAAGCTATTTGGCCTATCAGCAGCGTGCCTTAAGCCCCAAGCTAAAGAGCTCTTATTCTGTTTAGGAAGCATCCTACCTAGTGTAATTACTAACAATTTCCCTAAGGCAGAGCATGAGAGACTAGCTTTGGTCCAGTGATTAAAGCACTTATCAAAGATCTTTCTTGAAGAACCTAATAACTTGCATTTTTTCCAATAGAAAATATATTTTATTGAACAATGAATGTTGAGCAATGTTAAAGAGCCCTTGCTTTCCAGATTCTGGGACAGAGCAATGACCTTGCCCTCATGTTGAGGGAAATTCGACCTTTAAAGTCCACCTCCATAAGAAACTGTACATACTGCCCTTGCTAATAGGAAACACAAAGACAAATCACAGTGACTAGAAGTTACAGAATATTCCTGTGTTTGGAAGAGTGAAAAAGACAGAAATTTCTTAATCCTCATGTTCTCAAAACAGACTACCTACTGAATGGACTGAACCAACACACTGCTGGATACTAGCTACAAGAACAGAAGGTAGCTGACAACATTTATGGTATCATTAATAAATGCAACCAAAACAGTAAAATCAATAATATACTCCTTGGTGGTTTGATTCCTTTGAAGCAATGGGACAGGGCTATCGGGCAATAACTGCAGTTCTTCAAAGACCTGAACCAGTTGTTTGCTCAGCAGTTGATCCTTCTTTGAGAAAAGAATTACCTAATGCAATCCAGAGTTTACTGTTTAGGGACACGATGAAAACAGTGATATAAGTCTTGTGCAGACTTGACCTCTCAAGGTGGTATTAACAGTGGAGTAAGGGAGATCTACAGACTTCAAGACCACTTGGTACAGAACAAATGAGAAAGGCATTCACAATACTGTCACAAAAACTCTGTGGCCCTACTTTTGTTTTTACTTCAAATATAACAGTGTTAAATATGCGCCCATCATTCATTTAACACTGATAAACAGGAACATTTAAGTCCTGGACATTCTAGACCAAGAAAGAACAGAGAAGTACATTTTCCTAACAGTTACTTGTGATGAGATGAGCATTTCCCTATGAAAAAGTTTTCCTGTAGTACAAACAGCAATTTGGGTGGTGTGTGTGAGTGTGTGTATAAAATAAAACTTCACACAGAGTCCCTTTTGCATTAACTAAAAAAAATATTTAGTGTAATGAAGAATTCCACTAGCCAAAGAGGTGTTTACAAGCAATACCTTGTCTTCCTTACTTCACATTAGGCTGTACACTAGAAAAACAACTCACAGAAGTTCAAATACTCGGTTGCATTCCCAAATTTTTACGTTTTTACAAATGTAAATTTTTAAAAATACAAATTTCCACTTGAATATAAGCTTTCACCATGAAAAATGGTCAAAATTTTAAGTGAGGTCAGTTCAGGTGACAAGAAAACACCCAAACATACACAATACCCATCCATTTTTCTCTATGCATTTGAAAATACAAATGCACATACAAAGCCACAATTTTTGCAAGTCTAAATTGTTTAGTCCCATAATTCTAGAAAAACATCAGCAAGCACAAATGGCATTTAAAATACCAATATTCCCTGAGAATATACATAAACAAGTCAGCACCTATTACAATGACAGGAGCTCAAATTGGTAGGAGCTTTGACAAAATCTGTCTAGACCTTTTCTTAAAAACAAGCACATCTGAAAAGATCAGAAGGGCTTTTAAGCTCAAATGCCAGTTTTTTTTGAAAATATACAACAAAACAAGTAATTTTTGGTATGGGGAGAATTGAGAATGACTGAGGGAGATGAGAAATAAAGGAGATTTGTAAACAAATGTCTTCCTTTGCATCCTTACAGGGTTTTCCCTTATTCTCAGGGTTGCTCTCAATCAAGCTATTCATCAGGGCTTCCTAAACTGCAATAAACCATAATACATGCTCCATTATATCCCTGGGTAAATTGTTTCATGTGCTTCCTCAGAAGCCTTAGACCCTGTTGCACTACAGGTTTCCTGCATGCTCACTTCTATTTCCTTCTTGCCCCAGACTGCACACCAGCAGTTTATTTCTTCTTGAACATGTCCATAAAAAGGAGAAATTTAGTGCCAGGTGGTTGCATCTGACCCTAATCAGGGCAAGACAAACAAGAGTTTTCTCTCTGCCCAGCCACAGCCTTTTAAAGAATGCTATAATGTGCAAAGTAACAAAACAGACTCTTTCTATAGCAATTGTACCATGTACCTCTTCTAATAGTATTCAGCTGGCAGGTTTCAGCAGCAAAATAATATCATAGGATAACAGAAGTTCTAAAAGTAATAGTATTCTAGAAACTGATGCATTAAACAAGTGAGGAGAAGTTCTCAGATTATGCAGCTGAACAGAAGGCCAGAGCATGTAGGTGCCAAAAGGCAGAACTTGAAAAAATAAGATAAAACCAGTATTAAGTGCAGTATCCATATTTTATGAACAAATCAATAGGACAGATGTGCTATTATGTGAGATGTCAGTTTTGAGTTCCTTTCTATCTTTGATGAGTTACTTTGCAAGCTTTTTAATACAGGTTAATTCCATAAAAACAAATAAAACAAAACCAACCCAAAAAACCCACACTGAAGCAAAATCATCCATTCAGAATTCTAGAATGATATTACAATAGCTATTTTTTCCAACTGTTGCTTACTTGAAAAATAAATACTTTTCTGCAAAATACAGTTTACATGCACAGAAACAGGCAATGTAAATTTTGGTGTGAGTTTATCCAGTACATAGTGGCATTCTTTCCACTTAAAAAGACACAGCCAAGGCCCATCTGATCTATTTATGCCACATTTGTTACTACAGCATAGATCACATAAAGCCACTGGACATTCTTATACCTTTGCCTCTAACGGCGAGGTGCTTCTGTAAACAAAAGCTGGCTTGAGCCCAGGACAAACCTCCACAGATCCGGACAAGCCAAATTTTCCGAGGACAATCCTGCATTCCAGGAGAGTAATAGAGTGCCACATCCATTACAGAAAGTACAGCGAACAAACTACTGTGTAACAACAAACATAAGCAATAAACCTGTCACGATGCAAAACTTTTCCTTAAGTGGAAGAGAGCAGAATGCATTTCATTCTCTAGTTACTCTTAACTGATGACAAGAGTAGACTAAAATATTACCAGCTGGAAACACAACTTGAGATCAGTTTGAGAGTCACCCAACTCCACCTGGCCCAGCTGACATGCTTTTAAATTATATCCACTTAAGATGTTCTCAAGGAGCACTAACTTCACTGAACAGATTTTGCTATAGTCTGAGGTTTCTTCCATTTCCTGAATCACATACAAGCTGAAACAGCTAGAATCATACAATGGACAAGCCTATTCACATACATTTCATTATTTTTCATCTACTGATAGGAGCAAGATAACAACTGTTTTGATAATTTTTTTTTTTTTCTTGTTACTTGTTTCATCTTTTTTTCTTCTGTCCCATCTTAGAATCTCCCACTCATTTCACTTGCCTGAAGTTTGCACAGCCTATGGGAAGTGTACCAGCCACAGAATATTTACACACTACATTTGCTTTTTCAAGATCTCACATTAATGGCAGAAGCATTTCACCTCAAACATTTTCAGCACACTGATTAGAAACATTTTGAGAAGCTAGAAGCAAAACCACATTGCAACAAAATTATGTTTTAAAAGATTCTAACTTTGAGTTAATCAGTGAAGGTATTTTTGTAATACTGGTAAACATAACCTGGCCCTGCTAGAGATTGTAGAGATGACTACTAATTGGAGACGAGTCATTTCAGAGAGCAAATGAAAGGTTTTGGGTAGGCACACTGGCACTTTGAACTTGAAATTCCACATACCCTGGCTTATTGTATGGTCACCAGAAATGCTCACTGTGATACTACCAACATCTTACCTGGGGCTGGCTGACAGTAAAGGCAGCAAAGTTAGTGCAAAGACACAGTCACTCTGAATAGACTGCACTGATCTGCCATTGTCTTCTGGGGCTTGATAGTTGGAAGTTCTGAAGCTGCTCCTTTAAAAACTAATGGCATGCTTTGAAAAGGATAAAGCCTTAGGTATTTGGTCACTATGACTGGTTTGTCACCATGCTCAGTCTTTCCAAGGATACTAGCAATTCCTTTCTGTCATCTCTGAAAGAGCTGGTAACATTTTACTGCGCATCCTTGGCTTTCACAGACCCACCTTTGCTGGGAGGAGCAGGCCTGCAAATGCCACTCCAAGGTGTTTGCCCTGTCCATAGCAATCACTGTATCAGTGCTTAAAATGTCGAGGTGATTTTTCTTAAATCTCTCCCAGAAAATCTATTTTGGTTTAAGAGTTCACTAGGTTAACATTTATCTTTGTTCCTTACTTTTTCCAGCACTGCACCGGGTGTCTGTGCCCAGCGCTGGCAGCAGGCAGCCGCCAGGGCCTCTGTGCGGGGAGGCCGGGGCCGGTTCCCCACAGCCCGGCCGCAGCCATGTGCTGGCGCCTCTAGGGAAGTGCCTTGGAGACGGGAGGAGTGAGGGGGAGACGTGTGAGGAACAACCCTGGGAGCGCTGGGAAAGCACCTCGGAGACAGGGGGAATGAGGGGAAGACGCATGAGGGACAGCCCTTGGAGCGCCGGGGCCGGTGAAGGCGGAGGGGAGGGGGCGCGCCAGGCCGCGGGGCAGGGGAGACCGCCGGGGAGCAGGCTGGCGTTCCCTGAAGGATCAGCAGGCCATGGAGGTGCCCAGGTAGAAGCAGGTTTTCTGCACGGGACCTGTGGCCCAGGAAGGACCCAGGCAGGGGCTGGTTTATGCTGAAGGACTGCAGCCTGTAGAGTCTCCAAACCCCCACTTGCTAGACCCCCAGCCAAGGTCAACCCACCAACAAGAAGCTGTACTCCAGAGAATCACATGCTTTGTTTCTCCTGTAGGCTGTAGTCCAGTGAGAACACGCAGTGACTTCAATGGCAGACATAGCAGAGTGTCAGTAGTGCGTTATAGAACAGGGTTTCTTTTTCTTCATAGGTCAATGGAGATGAGGCTTTTCACAAGTTTTATCAAAATACAACATGAAGAACGTTTGTACTGTGGCTACTCTACAAGGCAACGGGAGGTCTTTATAAGACCATGGGAAATTTGCACTATATTCATCACTATTACATCATAACTATAGTATCCATTGAGTGATCTGGATATCAATTCTAGCACTTCTATTTGTGAATGCCTTCATGGTGTGCTTTGACACCCAAGAAAATGACAAGAACACACTTGTGGTTTAACCCCAGCTGGCAGCTCAGCCCCATGCAGCCGCTCACTCACTCCCCCCATGGTGGGATGGGAGAGAGAATCGGAAGAGTAAAAGCGAGAGTACTCGTGGGCTGAGATAAACACAGCGTAGTAGGTAAAGCAAAAGCTGCACACACAAGTAAAAGAAAACAAGGAATTTGTTCACCACTTCCACTGGGCAGACAGGAGTTCAGCCATCCTCAGGACAGCAGGGCTCCATCACGTATAGCAGTTACTTTGGAAGTCAAATGCCATAACACCACAAGTCCCCCACCTCCTCATTTTCCCCCCAGTTTATATATGCTCAGCATGACATCATCTGGTATGGAATACCTTTCCAGCTAGTTCAGGTCAGCTCACCTAGCTGTGCCCCTTCCCAATTTCTTGTTTCTCCTCCAGCCTTCTCACTAGCAGGGCCCAAGAAACTGAAACGTCCTTGATTTGACATAAACATTACCTAGCAACAACCAAAACCATCATTGTGCTATCAACATTGTTCTTCCACCAAATCCAAAATGCAGCATTCCACCAGCTACTAGTTAACTCTATCCCAGCTGAAACCCGGACAACGCTTTAATGCCTTTTATATTCTTCAAAAAGATCTGAAAAGGTCTTTTTCAAAAAGATCTGACAGACCTGTCCAGCAAGAGGTCTGAATTACAGAATGTCCAACAAAAGGTCTGAATTACAGATTTTAATCTCAGATTGCTTATGTTCATTTTCTCCATTTTGTAACCAGAAGTTTTGTTCTGTTTATTTTGTTGGAAATAAGTCTTAATTTTCCCGGAATTTCCAGACATTAAGCAAATAATAGTTGTTAAGAAAAAAAGCGTATTGAAGTCCCAGGCCTGCAATCATGAAGGTATATGGAAGACTAAGCACATGAACACTATGTCTGCTATGTCCTGCATTTGATGTGCATGCACTTGAGGGATTTTTGCCCTCCTAGCTATTGTCCAGGGAGTTCTGATAAGGATATACAAGCTCTGTCCTCTCTGAAGAAGGTAAATATGAACAAGAGCAAAAAGGAATTGAACCAGAATCCCTCAAGCGCTTCTGGGACTGCCTGACCCAAGCATGAAATAACCTGACAAGCAAAAGAGTTGTGCTCCTGATGTTGATTTTAACCTCTAAACTTCAAAAGAGGGCATTTCAGTGCAAGGTTCTAATGCAGATTTAAGCATTTGAGAACACAATATATAATCAGGGTCTTACTATCTGAAATGAAACCAGTTCCAAGAGGGTGATTAAGTATCTGGAGACTGACTATACAGGTGCATCTTTTCAGAATGAGTATTGTCCCACTCTGGTTACAAGGACAGGATGCCTTAAAGAGAATGCCCCTTAGCTTGTTCAATTTAGTAACAGTCTCCATTCTGACCTGCATTCTGACCCTTTATACAATGGAAGCTACCTTGTAAAAAGCTAGCTAGGATGAGCAAACTATTTCTGAGGTCAGTTTTGGAGTCTGGCACCAATCAGACAATTAGAGTTTTGATGTCAATGTCTGTTACAATGCCTAATATTGACTCAGTGTTTCCTTGTAGTTTCTTATGTTTATGAGTTTTTCAGTTCCTATTCTGTAAGCAAACAGCATGATTGTTGATGGTGGGGTTTTATCTGTTACCTCATTCCTAATTCTGTTGTTATTTTATTCTTGTTTATCCTGTTACACAATTCCTGTTCAAAAGGGGCCTGACACAGCACCATAGTCCACCGCTGACATGTCTGACAATGCCAGGAAAATACCAATGACAGAAACAGGGAACAGCAACTGATCTCCCAAATAGATGCTAGATGCTCCTTTCAAATCACAAATAAGATGAGTATGGCCATTCTTTGCAATCAATATTTGTATTTCATAAAGAGCAGATATTTAATACTTCCCCCAGTGAAAGAAAGATAAGGACAGAGAAGACTAATATTATGGATAAGTAGTTTAATGTCTGAGCAAAATATGCCAATTATGATTCTTGGCCTCGTAACTTGGACAATGAATACTAATGAATCTGGAATCCTTATTTGCCGATGCCAGCTTAATTTTTTTTTCTACAAGTAAACAAAATTGGAACTATCGTTTCTAAACCTACAAGCATAATTGTCACCATGGGAGAAATCTGGGAAGCTGATTTTTTCATGTGATTTGATAGGCAATTGTGAAAAGATGAGCAAAGATTTTTGCAGTTGTCCTTTACACTAAATCTTGAGTATATCTGTAACCTAAAAGTCTGGTATATTTTAATACAAACTTTTCAGATTATTGAGCTCTTGTGTTGGTGGGGGTTTCAGTTTTTATTAGTTTGTTTCTTTGGGGCTTTTTTTTTTTTTTTTTTTTCCCTGTGGGGTGGCTGTTTACGACATGATAAGGAGTTTGTACAAATTATTTTGCTAGCCCAGATAATAATTGAAGAAATCCACCCCCCTGTGGCATACATGTCAATTTCAGAATTATTATAATTTATCATCTAGCACCATTTTAGAAAGTAGAGTTTGATGTTCAAACAGATATGCAAACATTTGTGCATCTGCTTATAAGACTTTGGAAGCAGGAAAGATTGGAAACATACAAATGCAAAGCACCAGCACCCATAGAGGAACAGAAGTAACCAGAGATACTAAATTTGTTCAATATCTATGAACTTCTTACTGAAATGCAACCAACTCTTGATATTCCAATATGAACCCTTTATTAAATAGAAAAAAGGCAAAACTAATTTATTGTCATCATGAGGACCACAATTCAAGCATGACTTCCTGGTCTTAACAGAGCACTGCTTACATTCCGTTCAATCCCAAAACCTTCAAGTAAAATACTAAAACCAATTTGTAAAACAATTGAGAGAGCAGCAATGAGACCAACAAACTACCTCAGCAGAAGACCAAGGAAATTTTCCATAGCTTTGGAATAAAAATTCTACCAAGTTATAGTGCAGAAGTCATATGCCACTCTAATTTATGATTGACATAAGGAAACTATGTGTCCAAAACTAGAACAAGCATTATAGAAGAAATATGCACTGACTGAAAAACAACTCAACAGCTGCAATGAAATAACCGGACAATATGGATTCTTATTTTTCCAGAGCACTTTTGAGACATTAACATCAGGCAAAAGTAATGGTAGACCTGGAAAATGTAAAGTAAAGATGAAAATCAGTAGATTCATATATTTATTTAAACTAGCGCTTTATAATCTAAAAAGAGGAAAAGGAAGTCTAAGAACTTTCATTTGAGTTTGTGGTTTCATTTTGATAATCATCTTTAAGTATCAGCATTTGGCCCTCTAAACATAATTCAAGAAGGCACATAAGGTACTTACTGACATAATTTAAAACTTACAGCTCAGGAAAAAACAGACAGCAACACTGAAAGCCACTAAGACATTGTTTCCTTTAGGCATAAAAATACACTAAGGAAATAGCATATAATTGGGAAGCATTGATCTAAACTCAGAAGTTACATTTGCTTTGAAAGAGGATTTAGAGTATTTTCTCCCTTTCTATATGGATGGACAGAAATGGCAAAGTGTAGACCAGCTTATATTTTACACTATATAGAAACAATTCAGCCAACAAGTCCTTCAGAAAGCTAAAGACTGGCAAAATGGGAATCTGGAAATACCTCAGCATTTAATAGCAGAGTTAGTGTAAGGCCTTGTAAGAAACTGAAAATCAGCAGCAAGTGGAGTTAAACACATCTGAATCGTTTGTTGTTAGCAGTTTGACATAAGATTCCTTCCCTTTCTAATAAGCTCTTACCAATTAATGTTTATTATTTTACTTCTTGTTATCAATCACTTGTCACAATTGCAAGCTCCAACAGGAGTTCATCATTCAACACTATCTAAAATCCCTTTAACAGGGAGTGAAAGCAATTTAGCTTTCTCTGGCCCATTTTTACAGTACAGGCCTGCTGTGCTGTGTCTAGGGCACAAAGTGTGCTTGTCTGGAAGCATCTGGAGAAATAGAACATTAATGTTTACTGAGTGTAATTACCAGTTGTGCGTAGTTTAACAGAAACTCATTTTCCCTTGACTTTCAAAGTAGGTATCATATCACCAGCACAAACTGCTGTTAGCTAATTATTCAAAAGAACACGTAATTATTCAAAAGCAGCTGACTTTCTTGAGCAGCATAGTGTGAAGTTTTATAACCAATTTTCTCTGATACAGGTACCATTACCCCATTTAATTTTAAGGTTTAAGCCTGCAATGGGTTTGGACAATGACTTTAGAACATGATAATAAACGCATGCACCCTCCAGGCATGTTATCGCAATTTCTAAAATCAGGTACTAGATATAACAAGGAATACATCTGTGGCTTTGGGAATACATGGTTTTACATTCTATCCTATTACAAAAAGCAAGGCCAAACTGCACAGAAATAGCATACAAGGACTCTAAAGAGGGTAGTAGGCATGACATGTTGTAAGAGCAAACTTTTCTAATAACGTGAGAGATGAACAGAACATTAAGAAAAAAAAAAAATCAGTGCATTCCTTACATTTTAAAAATGAACAAATAAGAGTTTCATTTCATTGCCATTGTAGAGGTTCACTGCTATAGCACTAAGCCTCCTCCATGTGTGCTCCCCATACACATGCACAAAACTTATGCCAGAGAAATGAATGAATAATTCTTGACTTTTGCTTTCATTTGGCCCTGTTTGCTTACAATAGGACTAGCAAGGAATCTGTCTGCACACACAGATACCATAAATGCTTAATATAGCCAAAAATTCACTTAGAATCAAATAACATACTTTCCATGAGAAAAAAAGAAAAAAAATTCAAATAGTAAAACTTTCTCATCAGTTACATGTTACAGCTTAATTTGTTTTCAATCAATGTTTAGCTAAGATTTTTCTCTGAAACCTTTGTCCACCCACCATGACTTCATTAAAATGCAAAGTTGTGAGGATATTTTCTAGAAATATCTAGTGTATTAAATAGGTGCAGATAATATTAGACTTTATTGGCAGGCTACCAGGAAGAAAAAGTTATAGCCAGAACATTGTTATCTCAACTACTTTGAATATAACTGATATAAAGTTAAATGACATTCACGTATGTCCTCTTCATCAATCTGAGACACTACATTATTCTATGCAACAACATCTGCTTGATTTAGACCCAGTCTGGACCTCTGAGCTCAGGTTGACAAGGAAAAGCTATTCCTATCACCTCAAAACCATATTGATAGTTCAGAATACTGTCAAGTCCTCCTGTCAGATCTAATCCTTCAGTGGATTTTCAGAAATACAAGAATTTTAAAAATGGTTCTCTTCTTAGGGAAGAACATGCTCCATATGCATGTTCTATATTAGAGACCTACCCACTGCCGCCTCATTTTTTGCTTCTTCTCTGTTTCCTTGTGCTTATTTTTCAAGTGGCTTCTTACAGCAGAGTAGATATTCCCTTGAGTGTATTTTCTTTCTTTACCGCCACTCTTCTCTATACAAACAACAGATTGCTCTGCTGCTGCCCTTTAAATTTAGAGAAGAAAAATCCCACACCACAGATGTCTCGTGATGGGAGTAGGGTTGCTTCTTCCGCAGACTTACTGGGAGGTCAAACAATTCCAGTCTTCCTCATTGTCCCTCTTCAGAGGATACAGAGCTTGAATTTTCCTCTTATCTTGATGATGGTTCTCAGTCTATGATTTATAGAACATTGTTAGAATGCAATAACATCTTAAACACTCCTGAGGTAGACTACACGTTTTCCAATGCTATTTTTATTAATAGTGCAGTGATAATATTGCATAATTGTCTAGAAGGATTAAGAGTTACTGGTTGAGCTTCCTATAGAATTGTACTAGTTATTTCAGAAAATGATGATTAATTAAAAATAGGGGTGGTTTTAGTGCATACACCACAAATTGCGTTGTCTAAACTTAGTGTCAGTATACTTTTTTTTTCCTTTTAAAAAATAATAGATCTACTATTTAAGAGAAGCAGAAGTGTCATCTAGGCAAGTAAAATTAAGAGTAAGGTTACTTGCATCCCTAACAAGAACATGAAGAGTGAAATGCTTAGAAATTTAGTAAAACTGAACTGCAAGTGGACTTTCCGATAAGGCTATGAAAAGTCCACATACTATCTAAAATTCTCTAACTGCCATTTTAAAATGTTAACAAAGAAGGAGAAAAAATGCTTAGAAGAAGCATCTTAAAAAGTTTGTTCACACAGGAAACTTCCACCATTGTAAGCTGAAGCAAAAAATTAAAATGTTACAGTGAAACTGCTTCCACAGTGACATAAAACACAAAAGAAATTACTTCATAAATTGTAGTACTGTTGGTTAGACTGGTTCAAGATGTGTGTACACACACAATACCCTAAATAAAAGTACCCTTAAGGAGCAGCTTAAGCATACTCATACATAACAGAAGATGCAGACACATAGGTGTCAACAACTAAATAAAATTAGTAAAGAGGAGGATGAGGAGGAATCTGCTTTTATTACTGAGATAATAAGCATATTTTTTCAGTGTTAGTCAACAAGCATACATAAAAAGACCTTAGTTCCTCGCAACCAAGTGAGCCACACCACCAAGCAACAAACAGAAAACAAAGGCCCACATTTACAGAACTTAGTTGGATACTCCTACACCCACCACCCACCCCCAGTCTGGTGAACCCTATGCATTTCTGTTCAATTTTTGAAAAGTTATTTCAGAAGAAACTTCTCTGTCCTGAGTAAGCCTCTCTCTCTTCCTCCCGCAACCTTCCTCAACAGAATTAAATAATAACAAAATAATAAAAATAGTAATAATATTAATAAAAACCCATAATGGTAATATAACAATAACAGGCAATAAAAGCAAGAAAAAAGATCAGGTTGATCTTTTAAAGCAGTCTGTATTATTTCCACAATTTCTATTAAAAATTAATGTCACCCCCTCCCCCAAATCTGTTGCACAGAGATCCACAAAGCTTTAAAGACATAATAAAGCAACAAATAGTCAGAAAATAATCTGATGACTAGCAGCAGAAGAAAGGGGCAGCACAGAAATGAAACTGTCGCTATCAAAAATACTAATACATATATCAAAGAACTAGAATGTAGTTCAATTACATGGGCCAACAGTTAGAGAAGTCTGCAGGCTCATGAGAAATTAGGTGAGATTAAGCAACTTTGATATAATGCTGTAACATATGGTGATATATGTCAATATCTTAATGATCTGATTGAATTTTGAGACCTCATTGATGAGCAAAAAGTCAACATTAAAGTTACCTCTACTAACAGAAATCTAGAAATCTGAAAAACACTTTTCATGTGGTTTCTCTGCAGATTTACAACAATCTTTCTGGAATTCACTTATGATGCTATCTCTCTTGAGTTAATATTTCTTACTTCTTTCCAATAACAACTCTGACCAACTTCTGAAAGAATACGCCCTCCACAGAAAAGCAGTTTCTGACACATCATAGAGAAAAAGGATTTATACTTGCATACCTCTATTCACCTCAACCCTTTTTAGAGGTTCAGAAGAAAGCATTTTATATGAGAAATATAAGCCATCAGGGTTCTGTCACTTGACATAGTACTTCTACCACTTTTGCTCAGTAGTCCATCCAAAAGCATTTTATACAGGCACTGCTCAGGGCTTAGGTCAAAGAGGCCATATAAACAAAAAGCCCTTCTGTCACAGGAGCATCTGTTATTAAAGATAAAATCTGAGATTTGCAGAGAACACTAGTATATGCTATGTGCTTTTTTCAAACATACGTAAAGAGACATTTTTAGCTGCTGATTCCTCAGAATCATGTTAACTGACTAAATTGTTGGGGTTTTTTTTTTGTCTGAACCACAACAGTCCTCACCACACTAAAACTCCCAATCATATTTTCCCCCAACCAAATTAATCTGCTCTAAAAGTTCACTCCTTCTAAATATGCAGATTAAAATTCAGCGTGACAAATACAGGCCACACAGAAGAAATCCACAAGTAGTAACAGAATAGCCTGGAGAGCCAGCTGCCTCTTGAAAATACCAGAATTCTACAAGCTGTAGAATTGCTTATTTGTGTCAGTTTTTCTGTCCCTCCAAAGTCCGAAGATTACATATTTCCGGGGTGAGAGATGAATCAGGTATTCTCCTGCTTATCAAGACACCTTCCAGACAACATAGCTGTGTGCAGAAGCTCTGACATCTTAAGAAGGAAGGATGACTCAGATCTGCAGACACCATTAACCAGCATCCAGCAAACAAGTGAAGCAGACAGACCTATTGCAGTCTTGAACAATGTATTTTTTCCTGGAAGATTCTCCTTTACATTCTTTGAATTCATTTCTATCATAATTTATTCTTTAAGAACACATTTTAATATTAGCAAATGTGCAGGCATGCACAGTTTAGTCAAGAAAAATGATAGATTTACTGTTCTGGAGGCGTAACATCTACAGCCACAAAATACAGTAAAAAAAAAAAAAAATACCACATGGGTGAATCTCCTGATTATTTTGCCAGAAAACTTTAAACCTGTTCCAATATAAGATCCTCAAGCAGTGAAAATGAACCATATTTCAGTCACTTACACTATTTAGTTAGTTTCCCCTCAAAGAAAAAAAATAACAGCATTAATTTGTGCCAAACATAGCAATTCCACTTTGTGACCTGAAACCTTAAGACTGAAGAAAACATCAGTTGATACAAATTATGAGACATGACTGGCTTTGGCCATCTTAAACACGTACACACAGAGCCAAGTGCTTTTGCATCTAATAATCCTATTTGAATCCTCTTGATTTAGTATGGCTTCATGTGATTTAAGTCAGTTTCTCAGAAAAATAATTTCTCTTCGCTTACTTCGCTCCCCTCTCCGCTATGTATTTACATGTGATTCCAGCTTTATGGAGGAAGATGACTGCATAAACTTAACGTACCTATTGCTGCGCACTGCAGGACACCAAGCATCCCTTTGCTACAATAATACTGTATGTGTCTTGCCCAGATTTTTTTACCCTAAAGTACCTCATAAACAGTTAATCCAATAAAAGAGTAGTGCAATACTGGAAGATTCAATTGTTTCCAGAAGTTTCAACGATTTCATTGCCAATATATTTCTGCTTTGGTTCATTAAAAGGACTGAGAAGCCTGCCAGAAACAGCTGTGAATTTGACAGGAAGGAGATGCTCCAGGAAGATTGTTTCAAATCCCAAAAAGAAAGGAGTAAGCAGTTTCATTTTGCTGCAGTTATTTTCCTCTGGTTCTAAAACTAGTCTTTTTGCTGTGTTTCAGAGAATTTTTCATAATGCCTGCCCTTCTCTAGAAGTTGTCAATGGCTTAGTCAATTTCCAATTTCAACACTCTTTAACAGCCATTGACTTTTTTGAAAAACAAAAGCTTATTTAAACCTCTGGCTATGATTTCTCAAACCAGTAAAACTGTGGTCAGCAGCCCACATCCACAAACATAGCTTTTCTGCTTCCTTACCCTCTAACCACTTGGTGATGACAAATCTGCCGACCCCGCTATCTTTTTTTGCCTCTCTGTTCTCAGAGGAATGTTGGGCCAGGAAGTTTAAAAAAATATATGAATTTTCCCTTTTATCATCAGTCACTGTATACCTCTGAGATTTAACAGACATTAGCTACAAGCCATACCTCCACTACAGAGAAAAAGAGAAGCAAAAGTCAGAAATAGATAAAGTGATAGAATAAAAGCTAGTAAAGTGCTTTGATGACAAAGGTTATGCAAGCGTGAAGGAACACTCTTAGACATCTCATCAGTAAGGAGGAAGGGACTTTGAAGCACAATTTAATGGCCAAACAGAAGTCACGAACTGACCAAAAGTTTCAGTTTGGGTACAAAGTACAACAGTGACAGAATACACAATGCTACCATATATCGCCCTGGACAATTCTGATGTGCATAAAAAAGAATCTGATAAAACAGCAGACCTTTGAAAACATGTAGTTTCCGTGCCTCAACCTCAGACAACACTGGCTGCATACCCTAGAATCTTTTTCTCCAGAGAAGACAGGCTTTGCTGTGCATTTTACAGATTCATAAGCAAGAACATATCCAGCACCAAAAAAATCAGACAATATCTGCCAGATTACTAGAATCAGGAAAAAAACATAGAAGTAGTGTAAATACATCAGAAATTGATACTAGGATATTTTTTAAAACAATTAAGCAGGGCATTCTCTAGCCTGCTTTATCTCTCTGAAGACAAATCTCAAAAATTGAGAGCATGCCAAATAATGCAAAATAAATTAAAACTAGATATCTTACTCTACATACTTTTCAAAATATTCAACAGGAAAACCCTGTCACTTGTTAAAGCCAAAATTATCCAGTTCTGTTTTCTTTAGGATATGACACTAGGCCACTGCTTGCTATCTCACATTTTCCTTCTGGAGCAGCATATTCTCTGCTCCTGTATCATACACATTTAGCAGTGCATGTGAGACTCATATGACCGCTCCCCCACCTCATGTGCTCCAAGAGCCCTTTTCCTGATCCAGAGCTTCATGCGTGAGATGCAGCCAGAAAAAAAGCCAAAGAAACCTTATACTCCCCAGACACATCCTTACCCACCTCTTTGTTGCATCCATGTATAATCCTGTCTGCTTGAGACCATACAGACCAGAGGAAGTCTCTAGAATATACCCTAAAGCTGTCAGCAAGACTTGTTCCATCAATCTTTATATCACTCCTTCAGCAGTGAGGTTGTCAGAAACTGCTAATGAAATCCTTTCCCCCATTTAATGAACATGGTAAACAGCAGATGGAAAATATCACGTGGAAGCCACTAAATCAAAGATATAATTTGTTCACTTAACAGTATGCAATGAAAAGCTTTGAATACATGTACATAAATACAAATAATGGGAGAAAAAAGACCTTTAAATTGTCCATAAAGGTCAACCTCTGCTCCTGTTTTCCAGAGCCTGATTTATAAATCTAATATTTAAATTTCAAGCAAGTAACCTTCCAAAAAAAGGAAGTAGATCATGTAAAAAACAAAACAAACAAACAAACAAAATCCACTCCAAACAACTTCAAACCCAAAAGGGGTTGTTAAAGCAATTTTGGTCTT
Source organism: Falco cherrug (assembly GCF_023634085.1). Taxonomy (NCBI): domain Eukaryota; kingdom Metazoa; phylum Chordata; class Aves; order Falconiformes; family Falconidae; genus Falco; species Falco cherrug. The sequence goes on from NC_073711.1 coordinate 17,438,321, forward strand.
CCATATTTTTTGTTTCCTTTAACATTATGGTTGCAGTAAATTTTTCTGTCACAGAAAGATCCCCTTTCTGGAAATAATAGGCTCTCTCTATAAAAATAACTTTTATTCTTAAACAAAATTAGATATAACTCAATTGCAGATTATATAAACTTCTCTCCCAAATCATCCTGTGAAATAATTTTGATGGATTTTTATAAATTTTTAAGTAATGTTTACTTCTGAAATGCAGCAGTGGCTTATGACATTTCTTTGATCTATACTGAATTTTGTCTATTTTTATTGTACTATAGAATGTACCTGGTTCATATATTGACATCTTTTGATGTACTGAAATCTTCATATAATTTTTGTTATGCATCATACTTAAAAAAATGGATAAAGAAACATATGGAGAATATCTATACACAGTGCAGCAGATCACAGGCAAATTCAGTCAGTTGTTCATGAATAATAGAGAACAGAATTCTGATTGAAAACAACTTTTCATGTGACTGCATGCATTTAAAACTAACATCACTTATACCAGTAACCTGGGTTCTCTATGAGATACAGTCTGTACGTAAATTCTCATATAGGTATACTTATCCTCCAACGTACATGACTTCAAAGTTTTGCATGCATAACAGATACACTTTAATCCCTTCCTTCTACTCAGCACAGGCAATGTAAGAGGGACCACATCCACTGGCATTTCCACTTCTCCTCTGAAAGAGGCAGGGAAAAAACTGTCAGCTGCAGGTCTTGGAGAATAGGAGTGACAGATAAGCAGGACTTCCAGGTAGAGTCCAGGTCTAATGCCCTCACACTGCAACATACACAAGTTGCTCTTTGCAGTGTACCTACAGCCCTGCTCCTGTAGGGAAGATAAATCTTACCCAGAGTTCAACAGCACTTTAAAGGGAACCACCCCCTCACTGGACCTGAGCCAGAAAAGCATCCAGGTGAGCTTCTCATCCCACAGAGGAAATGTCTGTTGAAAAGGATTTTGTGGCAGAGGTGACTGAAAAGATCTCTGGCGATGCCTGCTCAGTTGAGTCACCAGGAAAAAGAACCCTTGACAGCTGCAATCATCTCCAAAACAAAACAAAACTCTCACGTTGGACTTATCCGAAGCTTAAAGGAATGACAATAATGGCAGTTCTCAAACAAGCGGCCATCGCCAGGGCTGTACAAATACCTGGAACATGGATGAGAAAATTGGCTGCAAATCTCAGAAATGGCACAAGGACAGAAAACAGCCCTCTGAGAAAGCTTGTAAGATTCGAAGAGGAAAGGAAACAACATCAATAGCGTCACGCAGCAAGAAAAGAGGCTGGACAGAACTGGCATGGTGGCAGCTGTGTTTCCCCTTTCATGGCAGACGTCAGGGTGATGGAAGGAAAGGGAGACTGAGCATCCACATGTATCCATGCTGGCAGAGCGCACAGACTTTGAAAGGGGAGTGTTTGTGACACAGCGGTTGAAAGATCAACACAGAACTATTAATAGATTGTGTTAGCATATGCGCTTATACAGAATTCTATACATCATATATATCATATTTACATGTGCTAGAAATAATTTAGAACATTGAAATATTGAATCACGTGACATGCTAAATTTTAATGCAGCTTAATAGTAGAGCCAATAGCAACGACTTTTTTTTATGCCTCTGTGGGATATCTTTCAAAGTAAACAAATAAAGAAGATACTAAGTTCCACAGGTTTTATCATCACTTTTATGACCTGATCTTATTTTTAATTTTGATACCAAAATCTTCTGCTCCTCCCTCCTTTCTTGGTTAAATAATTAGTTACTATGGAAACAAATATATTTCTGGTATGGACCCCAATTTGTGACATTGACATCAAATATCTCCTGTTTTTGTAGGTACATGGGGACAGTGCTGACCATGAAATATACTTCATGTTATAAACAGCTTCACACTGTGATGACAAAGAATATTAACTTTGGATAACACTGCAAAGCTGTGCAAATAATAAAATAGGAAAAAATAATCACAATTATTTTTCTTATTTTAATGGAAATAGGCTGAGACTGTATTGAGCAAGTATTTCATCTTCCTCAGTTTACAGATCTCAAACTGATTGCTTTGGAAAAGCGAATCACAATCAAACCTAGAAAGGAGGAATCTGGTACCTCTTGGACCTCCAGTGATAACAGAGTGCATCATTTTTTTTTATTTCAGCTACTTCATAAAACCTGTCTGGCTGCAGAAAAGAAGTTGTCCGTAATGCTACCTCAGGAGACTTTGTTTTAAGCAAGTAATCAGAGCTCTTTCATCAACTCTTCTCACCTGAAGATATAAATGGCCCTCAGAAACATGGGGTGCAGAAGCACTAATGTCAACATTTACCCTCACAGGTATTCCTATGCAAATAAATGCATACTACTAGATATATGAGAGCTAGTCCCATGAGTAAGAACGTGCAAGCCTACCCTTTAATTAGAACATAGCTTCCTGCCATTTAAAAACTATTTCATATGCAGATACAGTAAGAGACATCTAAATGAAATCATTTATTCCTGCGCTTATTTCAACATGAAAAGGAACGTCAAAGTATGAAACTATGACTGAAAACTGACATGGCTTTAAGGTTGTAAATACTACTCTGTATTTTCAGAATTGTAACTGCATAAATACTTATCAATTTTCTTTTTTTTTTTTGTGAGAAAGAAATAATGATTGAGAAGGTATGAAAGAATATGGCATAAAAAATCATGTTTTGGATTAATTTTGCATAAGAACTCTTTAAAACATTTAAAGCTTCATAATTTTGCACAGTTTTCTTGGGCTTACCATTTTGATCTTCCAAATACCTTGTTTTACATTAGCTTGAATTATCAATTCATTTAAAGTATTTTTCCTGTAACCTATGCAAGTGGATAAACTGGGAAAAGAAGAGTAGAAAGAAACAGGAAGTCAATGAGAAATTTTTGAACAAGCAGAAGTGCTACTGTTTCCTCTTCAGAAGTTAGGAAAGTAGATTTCTCTAAAGGAACTAGGCAAAGGAAATGCTGTATATAACCCATAATGATAAAAGAAGCAGCTAAATACATGCATGGATTGGAGATTCCAAATAAGTTCTCATATTAATTTTTTAAATAATACTTTTGAAGAGCTTATTCGGTTAAAAACATGCTTTTGTATCAGCTTGATTAAAATGTAGGGAAGATTTAAATCAGACATTTTCAATTACCTTTACAGCAAGTTTCCCATTAATATGTTCCTTTAAGTTCCATGTTCTATGCCATCATGTAAATCCCAAGATATTAGGCACCCTCAGTTGCTGATATCCATAAGCTCATTAATGAAGAGGATCATGGATGGCACATGCTTCAGTAAGCCCCCTTTTTTCCCCTTTGCTACTACTGTCAGTGGATAAGAATCTGCCTTCCCCTCCACTCTAGCGTTAAGCATGTATCACATAATTCATCCACATACTCATACCAACCTATACCATGCTGCGCTGAACCTTGTTATAAGGGTCCCCTCATCCTTTCATGAAAGAGTAAGGTGACACTCACCCACACCTAGTTATCTCTGCCATTTCCTTTCTGAAAGGTAGACAACATCATAATCTGGATAACAAACTAGAAAGACTGCTCAAGCACCCCTGCCACTGCGTTTGAAAGGAGATACCTGCAAGTTGCATCAGGCAGAATGGCAAGAATGTGCCAGCCTGACAGCACAACAGCAAAAGACAGGCAAAGAGAAACATTAATACACAGAATATCAATGGCTGGACTTCACCTTAACCGGTAGGAAGAAATAACTTAACACAGACTGTCATACAAGAGGAGTTGGAAAATGTAAATTATTTTCTTTACATGGTTTTAGTAATTATCCAAAATGTGTAGCCTTATGCAAATTTAATGGCCTTTCTAAAGTATTGGACACAGTAAAACCCTTGACTATCTATCCAGACACATCCATAATTAAACTTTCAAATCAAGACTGATTTTTGCAGCACTGTACGTTATATTGGTTTTAACTCCTTCAATAATCAACCAACAACTAAGAAAGATTAAACACCTAAGCTAATACATACCAGCAATGACAGAACTACACACATAGCATATGCTTGCAAAACCACAAGCACTGAAATAACAGCAGCTCGATAAAATTTTGTTCTTTAGCACAAAGTTACCAATGTTCAGCTGAAGCCCATTTTACTTTTGCATATGATCCTCACCCTGGAATGTGACCATCACGTTTGAGCAGGATGATTACTTCAGCTGCTCACTCAATCATTTGGTTACATCCACAGTGTAACTGCATTCAAATCATGACCAGGGCGAGTTTATTAATGGGATAACATCACACATGACTACCTATCCATATCCTGATGACTATCTCAGGCCTGCAACCTAACACAGTAAAGGTTTTAAGAGATACTACAAAAATATATTTTAAATATTCACAAAAAATGGTCTCTACATGTTGTTAGAAGGGCATTTTAGATTTTTTTCCTGCTTTTCTAAGAAAAGACAGCTGACACAATCACACTGTGAAGTGAAAATTGGCAGTTTAAGCACCCATGACACTGTTGGATGTCAGTCATACTTGATAACTTTTGAGCTGGTTGACCAATTATAACCAATACAACAAAAGCACGGCAGCTTCACAGACCATTAAATTCTTGATTGGGGGGGGAATAGGGTGGAAGGGACAGGGAATTAGCAGAATAATAGAGATATAATATCAGAATTAGTGTGCCTTGCCACAGGAAAGGCTTCTATGTCAGCTCAATAGTTCTCTCTTCAACCGATCAACAATTAATTAACTGGAATTAATTATGGTGTTTGTTATCTATTATTCAGCTAGAACACGGAGTTTGAGAATGCTGTGGAAGAAAGGGCAATTGGAGGTGGGAGGAAATGCACGATCCTGTTAACACTTCAGAAGAGCTCAGAAAATAAGGAACATGGTGCTGAAGTGTAAGAGACTAACGTAAAAACTGCAGGAAGCCCAAGTCCATTAGTACTCCTTAGGCACAAATCAATTTTGTAATCATCTGCCCTCCGGGCATTTTAAAATGTTTGACAGCTAGTTTCTTCTCATAGGGAAAATCCTCAATGGAACCACATTATTTTCAAACTAAGTCACGGGATAAAAATATGCTGATAAAACATGTATATGTATGCCATCATTATCTGTCACATGCCTATCTCAATGTTTCAGAATTCCATCACCTATCACTTAATGCCATGCTCTGCTAATCATCATCAGTCTCATCAAGCAACTGAGTTCAGTGGGCAGCAAGACAATTTCCCCCCCTCAAGAATTAACATAATAAAGAGCGGATGCTTGCAAGGGCTTAACAAAATATACAAATTTGTACAAAGAGAAAGGGTATACACAGTAAGAAGGACAGAAGGCAGCAGAATCATCAGGCTCAGCAGTCTGAGTAGATTATAGTATCTCAGAGGTTGAAAAGCCGCTTCACCTACAAGGGTGAATGCTTGATCATTACTCCTCCCTCTGTGCCCCAGCCCCCCTTGTTTACTGTCAATCAAATTTTATTCCCCTGAGGAAGGCCGTGATGATGACAATGAAAATGTAACTATTTGGGAAGACACAGCAAGAATGTTCATGTTAATGAGTTAGTATCTCCATTGATCAAGTAGCTGAGAGATTTCAGAGCAACAATTAATTCCAAAAGAGCTGGAATGTGCCTTGGCCCATTGGGGACGGCATTCGCAGGACCCCATGGATGAGCAGAACGATACCAAGGTTTTGTAGGGAATAGTCACTGGAAGCTGGAGTCCTAAGAAAACACAGGTATGGTAAGTGACGATAGGATGATCGGATAATACAGAAGCTGAGGAAGGTGGAACAATACTGAATACGGTAATGCTGATGTTGCTGGGGAGAAGAGACACTGGCCAGTGACTGGGAAGATGAATGGTGCCTCTGTGCTTGCTTACCCTCAGCTCTTCTCTCTGCTCACCAGCAGCCGTGCTGCTGCACCATATGGAGGATAGAAGTCAGCCCTTCCAATAGTACCTTCCCCCAGAAGAAAAAAAAAAAAGTGTAGATGAAAAGGTGTGAACAGACCTCCCAGCATGTGCTTGTGCTTCTACACTGATCTGCTTCTAAATATCTCTGCATGTTGGAGCTCCTTTACACACCTCCCCTGGCACTTGCTCTCTGAAAATTCTCAAATATCCCACATCTTGCCTTTACATTGCACAATGAATTCATTTCCATGTTGGATTAAGCTAGTTTATAAGGAGCATAATGGGGCAAATTTCCTTGGCAGGAATTTAGGTCAAGTTTGATTCCACCAAGAGTGCTCAGTGGTTGCATGTGAAATATTTATATGTGGATGAGGCATATATTTTGACACAAAGAGAGCCAGACACAAGCAAATATCTATGATCTGCCATCTTAAGTGGAGGAATAATAATTCCATTTCCTTCTGGACTATAGTCTGTTTGACAGCTCAAGTCTAGAATCCACAACACTTTGACACTAAGCCAAACTGTCACTGACATTTCTGTGTCTGAGAAATCCTGAATCTCACAGGTAAACTGTGAAAGCCGAGAAGCAAGGGAGTGAAAGTGTGAGGTTCATAACTGCGACAGTAGGCAAACTCTGAAGAGTCATTTTGTGTGACCTCTGCTTTCTTATAACTGGGAGCAGCATAAAGCTGGGAAAATAGGAAGGAATAAAAATCCACAGAACTTTTGCAGACAGCAGAAACATATGCTCTGCATACGAGTTTGGGTTGTTTTTTACTATGTGGTAGACAAGCCAAACATTATTTAAAGTGAAATACACCCTTTCAATCTAGGTAAAGAGTGCAAGAATTACATTTATGTTGTCATTTTTGTACACTGTTAAGCAGGCAAGAAGGAACATATTACAAACCTGAATTTTCTGAGCTCTTTTTTTTTTTTTTTTTTTTTTTTTTTTTCCTCTCACTGGTAGGGAAGGAGAATGTACAGGGGCTTTCTTAGGGTCAAAAGTAGAACCAAGACTACTGACCTCTATAATTACAATCTATTGATTTAAGTGAGCTGTTTATATCCTGGCAGCACAATTAATTCTGTTAACATTTACATAGTCAGATATAACTCATTAAGCTGACACTCTCTTAATATTCCCCTTTTCTCAAAAAGAAAGAAAAAAAAGCCCTTGTAGTTTAATGCACACACTAGGAAAAATTTAACACTTCAAAGGAGCTAATAAATGTGGCTTAAGAACACAAGCCTAGAAGACAAATCACATGCCCTCTCAGAGCCCAAGTAAAGCTGAGGTTACTCAGACAAAACAGAAGCACAAAAACGAATCTTATCTGTAGTGACTATCACTTCATTTATACAAAACCTTGCAGACACAAAAAAGCTTCCAATAAAAAAGGAGAAGGGCTCAATATATTTACTGGAAACATTAAGGACCAGCACTCCAGGAGATATATTTTATCAAGTCAATTAATCCACTAAGAAAACAAGTAAAATAATTTTCTGGGAAACACAGCAAATGTACGACTAGATGAAATGTTTATTTTAAGGTATTTGTAAGCATAAATTTATGCATTATATAAAATCAGGGAATATGGCCAAAGGCATCAGTTTTGTTTGTTTGGTTTTTTTTTTTTTTTTTTTTTGTGTGTGTGTGTGTGTGTGTGTGTGTGTAGGTATGATCAAATACAGCAACATGTTTCCCAGAGGTATATTCAAAACCCAGCTGGGCACAGTCATAGGCAACATACTCTGTTTGACCCTGCCCGAGCAGGGGGGTTGGACCTGATGATCTTAAGAGATCTCTTCTAACCATAGTGATTTTGTAAAACTTGTGACAAAGGAGACACCGGTCATCCATTTACCATTCTAATATATCTGGGCCTTGACCAATATATGGTCTATACAATCTGATGAATAAGAGATAATGAATAAAAACTGAATACAGTTTCCTCAAAATTCCCTAATGTCAAATTTTTCCAGAATTCAATTCACTTTAAAACCCCCAACCAATAAAACACCTCCATCCCAAAATGCATTCAGTTGTTCCAAGTACTTAATATTCTTCAATAACGTATGCTTCTCAAGTCTTCCGAAATCCACTGTGGGTCTCAGACTTTCACCCCAAATCTGCAGCAAAATTTTGGCCAAGTTTCGTAATCGTGTTTTGCAAAGTACATATTTTGCCTTTGCATAATCTTGTCCAATTAACCTGCTACTTCCTAATAAAGATTTTACATGCAATAGTTGTATCTGAGTTGGCTTTCCACAGTACAATCACCCGACCTTGAATTTTCAAACCAGTTCATTCATGTAAGCAGTCTTAAAATACACATTTTACAGGGGAGAGCTGTGAAGCATGGAGGGGCTGAGTAACAAGCTAAATCAGCAGTACAAACAGGAGCAACAGAACTGCCTGCTTCAACAGTTTAAATAATTGCATGATGAATGAGGAATAAAAGAGGCATATTTTCCTTAAAAAGCCATGGAAGGTATCAGAAAAGACCAAAACTTGAAATCCTCTATTCATCAACAGAACTAGTTCAGTTTCAAGGTCCTCATTGTGCTATTGCTCTGTCCTTTGGCATAACCTAAAGACCATCTGTAACGCAGATGAGAAAATGCATAGAAAAGTTCCAGGCTCATTACATTCTTGACCAGAATGGACAGAAATACCTGCAGGTGAGGACTGGTGTAGGCAGAACTTGAACTGGTAACCTCACAAGAGCAGACACATACCTTACCAATTCCCAGAGCTGGAGTTTACAGTAAGGCCCAACTGCTATTTCAGCAGCAGCAGCAACCAAGAATCTTAACTTGCAAACAAATACCTGTATCTTAATACTCACAAGATATCTCAGACTGTTCAACTTGTATGACTAAATATACGAATCAAAAATATGTAACTATGCTTGCACGATCAGTATCTAAGTGAGTGAACTCAGTATTTATTTTAAACTAGCTTCAAGGAGTCAAGTTCACAACAAAGGTTAGCAAAAGTTTGTTTATGTTTTCCAGAGCTGAGTATTGTGTGAAGAGACTTTGCTAGGCTGCCAAGCTGTAGAGCCAATTTGGATTATTAGGAGTTGATAAGGAGTTTTGTGCTCAGGAAGCATATGACAGGAACTGCCATGCACTTTGTCACACCGCAGAGACAACAACTGCTGATAATGCTGAAAAAAAAATGATATTGTAACGATTCCCAGACACACACATACACCACACAGACACAAAAACCAAATCCACAGTAATGCCTTCAAATGAACAGGTTTTACAGAAAGAAATCTGTATTAGTGGCCTCAGATTTTTAAGATTTATTTTATTCACAGAAGGTAAAATAGATACTGCACACATGCTATTCCCTTCTTCACTTTGCTTGGAAATACTATACCAATTTCCATTCTAGCTCTCATAGAAACTCCATATCTTAAAATGGCATTTGACACTGGACAGAAATGCACACATTGAACAGAATACACACATGATTATACAAATAATACTTGCAATTATTTCAACTTGTAGCTGGCTATACACAAATGACTAATCCAGTGCTCTAAAACATGACACCATACAGAACACACACACACACACACAATAGCTCAGAATGTATGGCGTTTCTATTTCAGCCTCCTGTTTTCATTATAGCTCAACACAATTGAAAATTTTCTGTATTAAAACAAAAACCGAATTATTTCAAGTAACTTGCAAACCAAGTTAGATAACCAGAGTACAGCAGGATATTTCTCAAGTCAGAGTATTCTCCTAGCATCTCATATGGATTTATTTTACCATGCGCTGCTCATGTAAAACTTCAGTAGGACTATTGAGAACACAAACGCATTACTGAAAAGATAACCTGGAAGATGTGATCCACCTTTACATTGTGGAGCCTGTCTGTAGCTGGATGCTTAAGAAAGACCAAGCCCATATGACCAGTGACTTAAACTTTGCAATTTACCCAAGATTCCAGATGGAAGACAGACTTAAGGAAAACTTTAGTCGGGTAAGTAACAGTAACTCTACTTCATGCACCTTTGCCAAGACCAGCTAAAATCTAGGTAGTCCATTTATCTGGATTCCAAAGCATTTAGCTGATTAGAGGCATACTGGGTTCTCCCCTATGCGACCTATTTTATGAGTTCCCACCAGCACTGAGCAAGCTTCTAAATTAAGAAGTAATCTTAATGCTGCTTTTCAAGCTCTTATTAGCGTGCTAGATTTAGTCCTACACAAAATCTTTCCTCATTTTTAATACACGTTTTAGTACATGTTGCTATGAAAACCTTTAAAAGAATCCAATGAATCTTTTACAACAGACTATGCAACTTCAATCAGCTCATATTAAAACATGATTGTTGAAAGTACAAAATGAATTAATATGGTAAAGTTCTGTGTACTACATTAAGTTAAAGAATATTTGGCAGATGTGTATTTATAGCAGAATTACACAGACATATAAATTAGCTGCACAATAAAGTGTCTACACATTCAGTACATTGCTGCTCTATTCCATTTATGTAATGATTTGTAGTTTCTAAAAGTTGTTAGGCATTCTAAAAGCCAAAGTATGAATGGGATTACAATCTATCCTAAAATTTACTGCATTCAGTAAAGTGGCAGAGCACTCAGGCTTTGAAATCATGTACTGCAAAGGCTGTTTATTCTGCACATAAAGTCTTTCAGGATATTGTACGGACAAAGATATAAGGGCTGCAGTGGAACAGACTGCTAAACAGCTCAAATATTAATTTATTAGCTTCCAAACTTGTGTTCAGAGAGCATACAGAATGAAATAAAATAAATGAAGGATTGGTTAAAAAAAAAAAAGAAGAAAGAGTACAAGAATCTGGCATAACTAGTTGGCTGTTCTGCAGTTTAGAGTTTGAGTATTCTACAGCTGTGAGTTATGTGAATGGAAGATGGATGTGAACAAATGGATGTATAAAGCAGGTTTTTTAATACATATCATTAAGGCTATTTCATTTTTCTATGCCTATATATTGAAAGAAGGTAAAAGCAAGCTGAAGAGCTTTAAGGAGAAGATATTGGAACAAGAAAGGGAACAGGAAAAGCAGCTTTGTAAAAGATTATTTCCCCTCCGTTAACCTGCCTAAATACCATAGATTTCCTTCCCTCCCCAAATTTAATGATGATCAAGAAATTGCATTCTTGCTTCCACTTACAGCTTCTGTCATATATTCCTTGAATCATGAGCAGGAGTGCAAGCCTTGTATTCACACTGGTCTATCTCCCCCAAACATCCGAGAATATAGGTCCTGAAAACCAAATACCCTTTTCCACAACAGCTATGATACAACTTCTTCTAAAAGGTAACAGTTAAATTTTACCTACTAAGGTGGAAGCTTTTTATTTATGACTTTTAACATTGTTCTAACACCTGAAAAGCTGTGGGGCTTTTGTCATTAGGTTTTTGTTTTTTCTTTTTCACGTTAAATAAAAGACTTGGATATTAACTGCAAGGAACCACTACAAAATAGCAACTTGAACCTTTTAAATATGTAAACACTTTAAGTAACGTGCATTACAGGTCAACATGTTTCCAATAGTTTCTTCTATCCTGAAAACTTACATATGGTACCATGCCTATGTAGGTGTTCTGTATTTGAAGCTGGAAGGTCAGAGAAAACGAGGCAGCAGGAGGTGTGTCCTGAGCTCAATTCCAATTACGAAGAAACCTCATTGCAAACTTTCAGCAAGCAGCTCTCATTTCTCAGAAACTAAAAATTTGCAGAGATGCAAGGGACTTGCCCCCCCAGAAACAGAACTTTAGACCTAGAATGAGATAACCTAAACCTCAAGTCTTATTTTTTTAGCCAGAAGAACATTTTTCTCCCTGAATATTAATGATTATTAGTTCTAAATGAAGCATAGTCGTCTTTGGGTGATTTTCCATACCCTGCAGCTACAAACACTAACAAGACAGCCAACTGATACTAAGAACGCTGCTGGCTTCTGTAATATGGGCATCCATGTGTCAGGAACTAAACTGACAGGCCAAATCATATTATGCATTACACTGAAAAAAACCAAAAGAAATCTTTGTACAGACAGATGTCTGGTTGGATTTCATGGTCTGGCCCATAAACATCTTCAGATCTCCCAGAATCTAAAGAATAAAATTTTAGTGCTTTACAATGGCAACACCTTAACACCTTAACCCTTTAATAAAAAGCTCCTTCACAACATTAACTGTGTATTGGAGATGTACTTCCAGTTTAATGAAATTAGCCCATAATATACCTACAACCTAACTGAACCAACAAGCCTGCATATTCAGAGACAGCGGCCGCATTACTAAGACCCTGAGTAATCCCCTGCCTCTGATGACTGTATTTTTAAATAAGAGAGAGGGAGGCAATACCTCAGATTCCTATGCGTTGATACCTTCTGGCCTAAAAGAAGATTGTACAGCATCTGTTGCTTCTGTGCTTACACTAAAGAAAATGCAGGAACTGAAGACTAGAAACTTTCAAACTGCGGGTATCTGGAAGTAGGCACGCTGACTATTTCCAGAGTTGAGGCACAAATGTCTTGCATTATGTGCACTGAGGTTCTTGGGCATGTCAACTACAGAATTTTTTTTGGAAATATGCTATATTGCAAATTTAAAGACTTACCATATCAAGGCACTGACAATTTTCTTTTTCTTGCAGGAATCTGGGCCAACTTACAGTATCAAGGAACAGTCTGTTCACCCACAGAATACTTCTATGTGGCAAAGCATCAGAGGTAAAACAGACAGGAAATCTTTTTCATGCTAGAGATTTTCTTTTTTTGCAGCAACGGAAGACCAACTTCCAATGTTAAAAAGAAACTAACTTCAAGCAGAGGACTGAAAGAGACATGCCATCAAAAGCTAGTTTGATGGGAGAGGCTTCTTGTTTCTTACAATATGCAGCTACTTTCCAGTCAAATCAACACAGATGCTTGGAACAGTAATGTTCATGGAGATCTGTCTGAAAGTAATAATTATTTGCCAGCATACTTTTCCTTCTTAGAAGCTTACAGAAGCCTTGAAAATGTTTGTACAGATAGAATATGGGAAGTTTACAACAAGAAAAGCCAGTCTGCACCAAACACATGCCATGAGCAATGATAAGGACTGACTGATTCCTGTGGATATCCTGTATAAGTTATGAGCACAGTATTCAGTTACACACCTTCTAAACCAAGCAAGCATTAATGAATTGCACCAGGAATATAACATACCATAATTGACAAATCAGATCTCTTCATCAAGTATTTAGAAACTGTGATAAAATTCAAAGCAGAATCTATGATCTACCTCTTTCAAAATCATATGAAGTTATTATCATGGTGTATTAGGGGTAAAGAAATTTAACAAGGATCTGAAAGTTCAAGATTTGCAAATGTCTCAAAATTCAAGAACAAGTATCAAGAAATCCAAACAATAAGGTATTTTTCTAACAAGCTTTCTGGATGATCTGCAGAGAAAACTTGTGTGAAAACTGCATGATCAGTTGTCCAAATCATTCTAAAATACACGCCAACTTTCACTGAAACAATAAAAGAGAAATCCACTAAGTATGGTTCCCTTAGCAACCAGTAAAATAATACCCACATTATTCATATTAACAATATTTACAGTACCCTATAACTAAGAGATACCAACTCACGAAGAGCACACACATACGTCATTACACAACTTGTTAGCTTTAAAAATTCAGTGATAGTTTTAAGTCCTAATATTCCCATTTAATTCTTACCTGCAAAAACTATATCCTGCCATTTTATGTCAAGCTTAATCTCCTTTTTGTTTCCGAGTGCAGTTCTCTTTCACAATGACTATCAACTCAGTTCAAAGGCATGTTTGACATGAATGGATCTCCTTTTTCCGTTCTGAGTATGCTCTGCATACAGGTGTGTTGTCCTTATTCCACTTAAAGCATAGCTAATTTCAGGCAGACGTCTGTTTGTAAGATTTCTTTACAAACTAATCTTAGTAACATGGAAATCCTCCTCACTCCAAGGATCAGTGCCAAGGGATTTGTGGTATTACGTCTGTGCTGTGCATTTGCAAATGTAGGCATCCAGTTCAGTGGGACATTTCACCAGTATCCTGTTGACTTTAGACACGTTAAGAAGCAGTGATGATTTACCACCATTTATAACAGGCCATCCAGAAGAGACTTACGTTTCCCATTTCTGGTTTTAGATATCACACAATTGCCTCAATACTGAACATAAATAATTGCATTCCCCGTACCAGCTATTTACAGTAGTGATGAAAGCAGACTTCTCAATTTCCACAAATATGCAAACAAAAATATATAAACACCAATATTAAGGATGAAGTACTACTAATACATTACGTATTGTTAATCAGTGTTAACAACTGTTTACAGCTGTACATTTAGAGCAGGAAATGTTGGAAAGTTTTGAGTTCAGAGAAAAAAACATCTATTTAAATTTCACTTAAAAGGAACAAGTAATTCCCTCCCCCTAACAACTAGAATATTAGATCAAATAATGTTTCTATCGCTTCAAATGTCCCATTCTTAAGGTACCAGAGTCATGATTCATAGCACAGAGAGATTTCTGCTTGACTTATGATAATTTCAGAAGCAGATATATTTCAGAATATCTGCTTGACTTCAGATAATTTCAGAAACAGACAGGAAAACATGTGAAGGAAGAACTGAAGAAACTTTTCTCTAATTTCCAAAGTTAAAAGATGCCCTGGTAACTGGACGAAAGTTCAAGGGCTGAAATGAAGTTCTAAATTTTCCAAACACTTCTGTCTATTGCTTCCTATTGTCATTTACACATAATATTTAAATGAAATGTAAAAATACAACGTAAGCGACATGAGCCTACACATATGATTATACACATTGTTACAAACGACATACACACCACAAATAAAGATCAGCATACTGTTTCCATTAGTTATCAATGGAACATTGCTAACATAAGGGTTATAAACACCGAGCTTCAAAAGTGTGCAAGAACATCATGTTAATCTCGTGTTCTTATTGAACAATTTAAATCAGAATCAGGATGACAACAAGATCTAAAACCCCTACATAGTGAACAATTAACCAAAGCTTGCACTAATATACTGCGAGACTCTGTTACCAAGGGTTATTTCAGATGTCTATGTAGCTTTAAAAATAGGATGATAAACTGAGGAAATTGTAAATATAACTGTTGTAGCTTCAGTGAGGTTAAAGTTAATTTTCTTCCTGGTACTCTGGTTAAATGCTGCATGTTTATAGTAATTCAAGGACTTTTCCATTTCTCATGCCCTGCCAGTGAGAAGGCTGGAGAGGCACAAGAAATCGTGAGGGGACACAGCCAGGACAGCTGACCCCAGCTGGCCAAAGGGATATTCCATGCCATACGATGTCATGCTCAATGTAAAAAGCTGGGGGGAAACCTGGCTGGTGGACGTTGATCAGGAGCTGGCTAGGCATCTGTTGGAGAGTGGTGAGCAGTTTAATTGTGCATTGCTTGTTTCTTATATTCTAATTCTTTTATCATTATCAACATTGTTATTACTGCTTGCTTCCTTTTCTGTCCCATTAAACTGTCTACCTCAGCCCACGAGTTTGAGTCTTCCGATTCTCTCCCCAACCCCGCTGAGCAGGGCGAGTGAGCGAGCAGCTCTGTGGTGCTTAATTGCCAGCTGGGGTTAAACCATGACAATAGTATAGCACGTCAACCATCTTTTACATGAAAAGTGCTGTTTCCTTAACCATTAAAGTTTTATTTATAACCAATACAAGATACTCATGTGATTACATCAGCTTCTTAGCTTCTCTTCACTATTGATGACAAAAATTGTTCTCCTTCATGCACTTTGAAAATACAAATTTAAAGAGAGAGTAGACTAAAGTGTTCAACAGCAGATATGTAGGCGTTTGCTGAAACCGGGCCAAGACATATGAATTTTCTGATCAAAGAGGATAAAACTGAGTTTAGGGGGCAAGAATTGTTGTTAATGAGACTAACAAAAAGTGACACATGCTAAGAAGAATGAATAGCCAAGGGCACTAGCTTATCAGACCCAAAACAACTAGAATGAAAGCCAGCTCCCCTTTGCTAAGGCTTTATTCTGATCACATGTGAAGAACGTTCACTTTCACTATTCTCCAGATTAGCTCCAAGAAACCAAGTCATTTTATTGTCATGAAAAAGCAAATGGGAAACCGACTTTCCTCTACTTCATGTACCAGCTAGCCATCCATTCCAGCTACAACACTCTATGCTAAACAAACCCCACAGCTTTTCTGGTAGAAATCTGAGATCCATATCACAGCAAGACTTGTCTCATAGGCAAGCCAGAGACATTTCTTAGGAGAGGCATCGTTAGGACTAACAATGAGTTAGTCACCTCACTAGAGAAGAGTGCTAGAGACAGTCCGGTCAGGCTTCCTCATATATTCTCTCTTCAATATATATTCATTATTTTCTCCTTTAACTCTACTTAAAAGAACTAGCCAAAATAATCTTTACATTCAGAGTAACTTTTTAAAAAATGGGCAAATGACGTAGGAACTTAAGTCCCATATTTTCAACAGCTTTTTAAAATATCTGGCATCTCAAAATTGATGGAGTTGTTCTCAGTGGTTTCAACCAGATATTTCAAAGTCACTGGAAATTCATTGGTTAAGAACTTCTTTAAAAACCCTGAAAACAAGGAAAAAACTCCACCAACATTGCTAGATGTCTCTGCTTACGTTTGTAATGTCCAAGTTTCTCTGATTTTACAAAATCTGGCTTACTATTTTTCCAACAGCCCTAGGTTACCTATGTGCTTTTACACATAGTAGTTTTTTCTACAACAGTATTTCCTTCTCCAACAAAAAAGCTGATTTCACACCTGACATAATGCATTTAAAATAATTCAGTAAAAGAAGAACTATAAGGAGTCTGTTTAAGTCCTATTCGCGTTTTGTTCTCTTCACTGTTGCTTAACACATCCAGTTGTGGTTTTTCTGGTGTTCTGGCTTTTTTTCTGTTTGTTTGTTTTTGACACGCTTGTTAAACACGTCCCTCTCATCATCATCATATAGATCAAGGAATATTTCATGATTACTAAATCCCTACAAATCCCAATGCCATAAAACATGTTTCAAGGTGCATTTCAGTACAATTCTTAAGGAGGTGAAAGGAATAGCAAAGAGAGATAGAAAGAGTGTGAACTTAGTGTTTTTACTGCTAATCCTGATTTAAATATAAGTAGTGTTCTGAAATTGCCCAAGTGTCCTCCTCTCTCCTTTAAAAAAGTCTAAACTCAAAACAGAAAATATATGGGTTGAACTTGAAAAGTTATACAGAGGAGATACCAGCATCCCTTCCCCCTATGCAGAACAAATGAATGAATAAATAAATTTTAAGATCAAATACCCTAACTTATAAACTTAGTATCTCAGGGTTTTTTAAAAAAAGTTGTTACTATTAGTTACTCTGGGGGGGTAAAAGATTGATCTGTGTTTTTTTTTCCTACGTAACCTTCACATTGTAAAAGCTCAGCACAGATGGATTAGCAGCAGTGCAAATAGTTGTCTCTATCAAACAATACCAGTCTTGTCTTTCTACTTACACTTTTCACCTAAACCAACCTCGTATGTGCAGGGATTCACTTATACTTGCACTACATGGATACACCGGTAGCTCTTTCAGCTTCTGTATTTAGCCTTGTCCTTCAAATACGAGTTAAAGGGGCAGATTTACAATCTGAAAAAACAAGGTGCTTGAACACTAACAGCTTTTGTGGAGCAGACCCAGAAGGCTTGCAATAATTCTGCACGTGGTTTTATACAGTTATTGGATATCCTTTCTGGAGAGGAAAGCCTGACAAGGGAACATAGCATGTGTTTCCACTCCTTTCAGGAATTTGATGTAATGTTTGCTGGGAACCATGGCAAAGGCAATATGAGTCTATTTATCAACTGTGCAGTGTCCTTACTTCAAGCAAGCAGCTAGGTGATCCGTTACATAGTATGACCACTCCATGCCACTCCCATGCATGTTTTAATATACAATATTACACATGAATATAAAGTTAACAGAACATAATAATATTGGCATAAAGATGCAGAATTCACCTACCACGGGAATTTAAAAAAAAAAAAAAAAAAAAAAGCAAAACCCAAAACCCAACCAACCTGGCCTTAACAGATAGTTATAAAACCACTTAGGTTCACAAAAAAGACATGACCAAATACCAATTATCCATGACTAAGTATCCCACAGTATATTTGAACCTTAAGAATTTACACCAAATATAAATGAGCTCCTAATGCTCCACAGATTAAATAACCTCTAAATACCAAATCTATACCAAAGGATGAGAGTACGTGATGTATTAAGTGTGTCTTTGGACTCATATATATGTCAAATATCAAAGTAGCATAGTTCACAGATACACATATAACAGTACTTTATGCACACCACATGCACATACTCCTTTCCTTTAAGCTTTCAATATTTTCACATCTGAAGGAAAGATTAATGGATGTGATTCTGTATAAACAGCTATTACTAAAACCACAGGGAAATCACCAAATAAAATTTGGAATGTAGAAACCACAGTCAGAAACCAAGCTACATTCCCAGCTTGGTTTATTTGAGGAACATATTATTGTCTGCCATGTATCGAGTAAATTATACTTCTTGAACCTATATAAGCTTGATGCTTGTTGCAGTGACCCTTCTCCAATTCATTTATGTTATGCTCATAAGGAGCATGAACAACCTGAACCCAACATGTCTTTGGTTTGCTCCATTTGTCTGTATCAACATGTAATCAATATTGGCAATTTACAGGAAAAGAAACACACGTAGGACATGGATTTGCTAGGATTCAATTAATCTTCTTTCTTGAAGTCCAGCTGACTTATACAACTTTGAGGAAAACAGATTGAAAAAACAGAACAAAACCCCAAAATAATCATCATGACAAAGCCTTATTTTTAAATGTTAACTTCTAATAGCTCTATGCATTATGGTAAACATTAATCTTGTTCTCTGAAAGCTATTTTTAGGAAACACATTTACATTCAGGCTGAAATTCTGTATAAACTTAAGCATGCTGCAATTGGAAAAAATAATTAAAACAAAAAAATGGAGTCTCAGAAATACTGCATCAGTTTCTGTAATGGCAGCAAAATGGTTGAAAGATTTTGTAAGCTGTATCTGATCCAGTTTGAATTTATTGGCAGAATCTTACAGGCAAGAGACTAAGCCACTTTAGAATATAGAATTAAATGGTTGGGGTTTATTTAATATCCACATAATACTACTTTGAAAAGAAATCCTTTATTCTATTGCTGCTAGAACAACAGAAATGCAGATTTTTCTCTACTGGCTGTCAAGTGAAGTCCCTTTTCTTTCTTCTTATGTACATGTGCTGTGTGAAATTCAGCAATTTCATTTCACAGGGTGTCTTTGGCATTAGCCACAGTGTAATGTAACTGGAACTACTGAAGTTCATCTGATTTCACACCTAACCCATGCAGCCTCACAAATTTCACATTGCTTCAATAAAAAGAAACATAAATTGCTTGAGTTTTTCTGGAAACAAAGCTCATATTCCTTTCAGTTTTCTGATCAAGACAGGCTTGTCAATGAACACAACACATGTTTATGCTTTGTAATTAAATGTCCACAGTAAAACCACAAGATTTTCATGTGATTTAATAGATTTTCTGGGCCAATTTTTTGGGGTTTTTTTCCTCAGAAAATACTGTATAATTATGACCTTTAAAAATCATACATCACGCACAAGTTCTGTCTCAATATCATGGAAAAATAACGTAAGATTTTTAAAAGCAGAACAAGGTTTTCCAACTTCAACTATGTGCATGTTTCTATCCACCTTGATTTCTTCAACCAAATGTAAAGAAACATATTTGGAGGACACTATACAGGCGCAGTTACTAAAGAATGGCTTTTAAAGTTTTCACAGTTTCACCTAGAACACCACTACATTCTGGATGTTATGATCACAGCCTAACGTTCCTGCCAGCCTGCTACCACAAATCCTAAAATATTCCCACTTGGTTTTGATCACTTTCAGTCTTTTGCTCTAATGATACATTTGCTGCCCCTACTTTTTTGAAAGTCCTTCTGCTCCATGCCTCATCCAATAATGGAGAGCCCAGCAGCGGTTCAACCTTTGTGCAAAGTGCTACAGAGCATGCAACAGAAGGAGCACAGAAGCTGAAAGTGCATCCCAACTAGCAAGCAAATAACTCATCCTTGCTTGGATGTTTATGGTGTCCGAGTACAGACTCTTACCTTCAAGCATGTGCTAAACAGAAAAACAGCCCTCAAATCATTCCCATTTGTTTCAGAGTAAAATGCTCTGCACGATCTGGGATCATAAAACCAGAGTAGTAATTTGAAAAACTGAGGTTATGGTAGAAAGCTGCAATGAGGCAACTGTACGCTGCTCATCTTTTACTCGTTAAGGACTACTCTACAGCATGTTTCTAGAAATACAGGAGAAGCAGTGTAATGATTTCTATCATGGTAATTTCAGTTGCTGAAGGATCCTTCAGAAAGTACTTTGGGGAGGTGGTGTGTGTGTGGGGAAGTGGTGAAGCCCAAAACACACATACCAGTCATCACTGGTAGGGATAAAAGATAAGATCGTCTAGGGACATCAGAATACATCTCATTGGGCCAAATTTCTATCCCAAGAAAGATTATCTCTAGGGCAGCTCTGAAGGATATTCACTGCACATATCTTTAATTACAAGTCATCATATGTTTTATTCTTTAGCCACAATTTATCTTCTTTTTATCACCTCTGTTTTAAAACAATGTACTTTTCCAGTTTCATCTAGTATCCACACCATTAGATACCCAGCACTACACAGGAAAACACCATTTTTCTGCAACTCCCTTTTCCCCTTAACAGTCAATCAACACTAGTAAATACAGAGAGACATGGCATGAAGTACAGTTCAATTACTGCCATTCCAGATGTGAAAAGACAGAATTTTCAAGAAGAAAGAATAATACATCAGTAGATAAGGGGAAAAAAACAACAACAAAAAAAACCAAACAAACAAACAAAACAAAAAAAAAAAACAAAAAAAGAGAAGGAGGTGTGTCTATTCTCTTACATCTCCCGTTTAAGATGCACATCTTATTTTCCTTGTTTGTTTCAGCCTTCATTTCTGGGTGCAAGGGAGACCAGCTTCATTTTATCACCCACTGGTATTTAACACCAGCAAGCTTTCTATTTCACCACCTTTTTGACACCTACTTCCAGCCTCTATTTTCACCAGCAGCCTGTTCAGTGGCAAAATGATAGGGACAAGAACACCAACAACGTCACAGGACAGATCGTTACATTCCTGCTATAGCCTGAAGCATAACAAGCTCCCAGCATCCAGGAATTATGGATGCAGGCAGTGGCTAACCAGCAGACACTCCCCCTTGTATAGCAAAAAGTTCCCGAAAAGCTGATTCTTCATCTATATCAATACTTTTTCTTATAAATCACAGAAAGAGAGATACTTCACAGGAATAGAAAATAACCTTGCAGATAAATATCCTGTGTCACTTTGAGACTTGCAGCTCTGCAGTTCATGCAAATAAATTTTAGTTTTACTCAAATTGGGATCACCTAATTTAAACTGATATTGAAGCACATTGATGAATTTAATTAGACAGATAGTCTACTGCCTGAAGTTATTAGAACATGTATGCTCATGCTGTAGGTGACACAGTCACTGTTTTTGTTATTATTGTATTATAATTTCTGTACCTTCTTCATAAGAAACTCTCCCTGGACTAAGTAATTGGTAGTTGTTCATGAATATTTTAATAGTCTTAAAAAAAAAATGGTTTCCCAACAAATGCCAACTAGTAGGAAAGGCTACTTGAACTGCATTTATTCCTGTGGCAGCTTTCCCTAGTTGGCCAATTAATTACAAGGTACAAGGGTCTTCTTGAAGTAATTTGAAAAAAAGAATATAAAAACAACATAACCTAAGAAAGACAGTTATGGTTCACTGTTCTTGTCTTGAACTGATGCTGCCAATGTACACAGAACTGCTAAAAATCTTATATTTAATATTTCTAGTTCAAGGCTCCAAGTCATCAAAGCTAGCAAGTAAGGCTACATTTCTACATGCTAATTTGCCCTCATTCAACTAATCACTTAAATAAAAGTGATGGCAAAAAGTTTTACACATTGTGTCTACGTGTTACTATGTGCAAAGTATACTGCTCTTCATGTACTATACTCAGAGAAACCAAAATTACCCAAGGATGTTACAAACCAGCATGACAAATAAAATGGCATTCTAAGGAACTGATACTGTTCTTTCAACAAAAAAAGCGACTGTAGTGCAAACATAAATGTTATATGGGAACAAAAGACAGCACGACTCAACTTTTATCACTGAAGTCACATATTCTGCAATGTTAATTTCTGCAAATTTGCAGCTCTTCACACTGACATTTTTTTGCACATAGATGTAACAAAAATAATGACAACAAATCAGTTTCAACAAAAACTTTTAAAATAGACAAGTTAGACTTACACATTCAGAAAAGCAAGATGGCACTTTCATCTTGCATCAGAAAAGCAAGAAGGACTGAACTTTTGATGAATCCTTTAGTCTCTCCAGGTGTAGCAAAAGGTCTTCCTAACAGCATGAAAACTTTTGGAATACTGAAATGGAATTTGTAACAATTTCACTTACAAACATGTTGTAAACCCACCAGCTGTCTCCCAGTAAAGTTCAGGCATTACAGCAGTATGAGACATTATAAGTATAAGAAGGACCCCCTGTTTAGGCAGAGCACTACATTCTTGACTTTTAGTTCTACCACTGTGACCATCCCATAACTTCTAAGTAGCTGCAGCTACCAGGGTCATAGTGAGAAGCAAAACGTTAGAAACAGTGCTCAGCAATCCAACAACTATTAGAAGCTTGCATTTGGTTTGGATTAACTCAAATTTTAATGCATATGGAAAACCAAAGTTTGGACCTGTACAACTGTAATGAAAGTGTTGGTAGTCACATTTCTAGACACAACCTCAACTACCAAAGAGGTGACCATATAACGTTTAACTTAGGCATGTTTTTTCTCTACTTGTGAATACTATTTCTTTTTGCCTATGCATGCTTTTTGTAGAGCTTTGTAACACTCCTCAAGGACAGGAGATTACTTCTAAAAAGAGATAAGTAGTATATTCAAATGTAAAGGCATGAAAGGTATCACCAGGTTAATACAAACTAATGGATCACCAACTACCAAACTAAGAAAAATACATTAGTGGAACCTCACTTGCATCATCATAATTTCAACAGCAGTAACAACTGTTTTAAGATGGCACTAATGACAGAGGGGAAGAAAAAGCAAACTGTACAGAGCTATTCTGGATGTGCTTGACATAGGATACTGCCAGATCTAACACAGCAACTAGAAAAGTTATTTAGCAGGAATCCACAGTATATACACATGAAACAAAGGCTCTAGAATAAAATGTTCTATCCTAGCCTACTGCTTCTCATTCAAGTGACTATAAGGAGAGCAATACCCAGAGGTTAAGTTAACAAGCTATTTTCAGAAATTCAACAAGCTAAAACATGAGGAATGACCCAACAGGAGCTGAGAATAGGGAATTAATTGCCTGTTTGAATATGGCAGTGAACCGAGCTCACTGAAATAAGCAGCTTTCTAAGCATGACTGTCCTCTTTCTTAATTGCCTCTTTTTACCTGTGCCATCTTTGTTATCCAGTACAAGAAAGTGTGGTCGCACTTATCTTGCTTCTCTATCCTGTTTTATCACTCTGTTCTGTCTCCAGATTTTTAGCAGCATATTTCCTTCTGGACAGTATTGAAGCTAGAGGGATGAATGCAGAGGAGTGCTAGTTTGTTATGCTTTTTTATTATTATTTTTTAAATTATTTCTTCAGTAACATCAAACCATAAAATCACTTAGGTTGGAAAAGACCTTTGACATCACCAAGTCTAACCATTAACCCAGCACTGCCAAACCCACCACTAAACCATGCCTCTAAGCGCCACATCTAAATGCTTTTTAAATACCTCCAGGGATGGTGATTCCACTCCCTCCCTGAGCAGCCTGTTCCAGTGCTTGACCACCCTTTCAAGGAAGAAATTTTTCCTAATACCCTATCTAAACCTCCCCTGGCACAGCTTCAGGCTGAAAACACCTCAGAAATAAGTTAGAATCTAAATGAATTGCCAGTAAGCTTAAACAAATCACAGCAGTTCTTGTTAGAAAAACAGTCCGTTCCAATGGGCAACACATCAGTACAATGAAGAATATACATAGCGTGCTGCTGAAGACCGTTTCCTTGGCAGTGTACACCAAAATCATATATCAGAGATATTACAGTTATTATGAAGTTTTTTATCAAAAACTAAAAATCAATAAGCTGTGACCACTCAAGCCTGCTGTACTGCAAGTCATACAGTATTTCAGACACACACACAAAAAACCCAACCCACTATAGTAAAAGTTTCAGTAGTATAATTATATTGGGAGGAGAAAAGGATAGAAGTGATAGCTGCAATAGTTTCCAACTTTAAACCACAGCGATGCACAGTTTGCTGATAAAGTTACCAAAAATTGTCCTCAGTGCCTGAAAAACTATGCTAGCCTACAAATACATAGAATAATGAGAGACTGGGTCCTTTCTGTTTGCAGTCACCAGTGCTATGGGTCTTTTCCTTGCCAGATGTTTAAAGAGGCTATCTCATATCAAACAGGATTGCCTTGGATCCGATTAGTACGTTCCTGTTTTTCTATGCCAGCAGCATTACATCCATTGCCTAAAGCATAACTGCTCACTACAAATCAAACTCATTTGATTTGCGGTAAGAGCTGCAACTGGACCTCTCCCCAAGAGTACAATGCCTATGTGTTAATGTAATGTATACTTCTTTCCAATACAACTTGTATATCATTAAAGCAACTCTACTTACACCGCAATTTTTTTTATTTTTTTATTTTTTTTTTACTTTTCCCATTGGCAAGCAAAGCCTATGTTATTCACCTATCTAGCATATCATAGTAGCACGATAATTTTCTCTGTTTGGAGAAACATTAACATTTCACAAACACTATTCAGACACATATAAGCGTAGCCAGCAGTGCAGTAATGTGAAATATTGAATAAGGTAGGATATTTAAAATTTCCTAATATGGAAAGGATCAAGCTCCAGTTCCATGTTTTGAAACATGGAAGACAATGCGCAACTGGCAAGAGGTGGGCATATAATTATAAAGGAATGGTGTATTCCACCTGATGATCTAGATTCCTCATGACATTGGATGCCGCCTTATTCTTATTCTCTACTAAGGAACAAAGCCCTCCTTTGGATCTTTTTCTTTGAGAGGAATCATTAACTCCAACAGTAAGTTTTTCCAGGAAAAGCTAAGTATAAAAGAGTACAAAAAATCATTGAGCAGCTCTTTTAATTTTGAAAATTTAAGACTGTTCTCAGAACAATACAGTATATATAGGAAGTCTCATGACTATTATAAATATCCATCTTCAAAATCCCACTTTATAGAACCATTAAATTACAAAGTAAACTCTCATTGAAAGAAACTAAACCAAAACAATTTTCAGACTAAGTATCGTTTGGAGTTCAGTGTAAAGTAACAGAAGTTGGAAACCAATTACACTTTCATGATTAAGTGCAAAATTTGAGTTTTGGAATAGCATTGTTCTTAATATTTCATACAGGTTCTTATTCACCTTTTTGAAGTCTATATTTTTCTGTTAAGAATTCTGAGACAATAACTTCACTTACAGAATAAAAAGGACAAAAAGACTTGGAAATATCTCATACAAACCTTGGTCACTAAGACTCCTTGAAGACTAGATGCCTGACATAAGCAATCTTCGGAACTACATTATAAGCACACAACAAAAACCTATTGCATTCAGCTCCATGGAGTGGCAAAATGTTACTCATGCCCATTCATAAACAGAGGTATTAATGCTTCACACCTTACAAGGTACTCTGTGGGTACAAACCAGTAAATTTAGTGTACGAGAATTTCAGCAAAAAGAGACTTCCAGGTTGTTGGCTTTTTTTTAAAGAAAAGAAAACCACAAAACAAAACCAGAAGCTGGCTGCTAAGAGTACTTTTTAAGCTTTAACGAGCATGTTAATGACCCAAATAAAAATGATAAAACCCATAACCCTAGACACTCGTTAATTCTGTACAAAATATATTGGCCAGGAATCATTAATGTTGTGAGAAGCTTCTGTAGCTGTAGCAGTTCTAATCAACTCTCAAATCTTCTGTAATTATACACTTATGGCACAGTTTATTTTATTTATTTGGTTTTCAACTTCATAACAGAAGTACCCATCTCAGATGCTGGATTATTGCTAGAAATGAACATTATTACAGACCCGATACACTACTTCACTTAAAGGTAAGCGTATGTTCTTATGAAGTCTTGTTTTATGCATCTGTAATACACCGTTGTTCTGCCTCTATGGTACAGCTACACCAAGTACGCTGACAAAACCCTCTAACAATCAGAAGACAGTATACGATTAATCCAGCTACTCTAAATTTTATAAGGTTAAGTGACAACAAACAACAGACTTGTGGAAATGAAAATATTAGTTATTTAGTATATAGTTTAAAAGATACTTCTACTACCCATAATAAGTAATGATATTTTGGAAATTAGAGGGACTAGCAGACTTCAGAGCAGAAACCCAACACTGTTGGAAGCATGAGGGGCATAAAGAACAGCCAATCATCTAACTAGCTTCTTTCATTGGTGAGTGTTTGAAAATTACTCTCTTCAGAAGGAGAATAAGAAAAACTGAGGTGAAGGAAACCTCCTTCGATTGTATGAAGTTCACACAGGAGTCAGACACAAATACTGTTTGTATTTGTGTAACTTCTTAGATAAAAGGAAAAAAAAAAATAATCTAAGTCTCCACACCAACCTGCTAAATATGCCTGCCTGAGGCCCATGTATTACATTTGCCTAAAACATGATTCCCTGCACTGGAGAATCACCATACATGTACATTTCTTCATAAAGCTTCCTAGTGACAGTGTTCTACAAAGTCTGGTTAGTAGGGCTTTGCCTATTTGGTAAAACAATGCCTCAGACTCAAAATATATTAACTACTTGGTAGACACAAAAGCAGTTTTCGTATCTACATGCACAAATTTTATGTGCAAAAGCTCTTAATTTCAATATTGGTCAACTGTATTAACCACGTCTATTCTCCATTAGCCATGTAGCTAACATATCTTAAAGAAGGCATTAGCACTTTTTGTGCCATAGACAAGGTGACCATAGAAATCTGACATGAGATTCTACAGGCTTTCAAAACAGAGAAAAGAGTTCAACTCCATTACCTTCACATCTCAACAACAGAAAAACAGTTTTTCAGCAAGCAGCAAACAAGGCAAGGAGGACTTAGAAGTTTGGATATACAGTTTTATATAAACAACGGTTGGCAGAAAGAAAGAATATTGCAAATAGCAGTTCATTACGGATATTCCATCTTTTTTTTCTTGTCCTCATCATCTCCTCAGAAGTTTGAGGATAGATCCAAAATGACATCCAAAGTTGGAAGAATTTGAAGATACAGATTTTCGTAACTACATAAAACACAGGTAGGCAAAAGCATGTTGCAAAGACAGAGAAGCCTGAACAGCAGAAGTTAAAAGATGTGAAAACACCCCAGAATTAGACTCTACATGTTGAACAATTCTATAATCTCATGAACTTGTAAAGCTCATAAGCAGTTGTTAAGTTTAAAAATCTTTACCTATGCATTATAAGTTTGGATTAGCTCCCTCTGAATACTGCCATTCACAACTGTTTATTTGAAACAAGAATGTTTTCCTAGAGATTTGCCTAACTCACTCCCTGCCCCAACTCCACTACTGGCCACACAGATCAAATAAAACTATGAGCTGAAGACAGACACTGGCCTGAATACTATACTGACAGAGTTGTTAGGCAAAAATCAAATTGCAAAGCAAAATCAATACAACTCTTAGACCTTGGTGCAAATTCAGAAATCTAGCTAAGGATAGATTTGGCTGGCAGGATCTGTCTTTCTGACAATGGTACACAGAAGCTGGAAAAAGTATAGTTCAATTTCCTGAAGTTAGAACAAGCTTTCTAGAGATATTAACCTAAAAAAAAAAACCCAACAGAAAACAAACAAACAGACAAAATCTTACTTATAACTGTGAAGTAAACTGAATTTTCTCTGATGTCACTGAGACAACATGAAATCTTGGATAATGGTAGCTTCTATGTCACAATTTTAAACGCTGAACTCAAAAAAAAAAAAAAAAAAAAGCATGTTTTAAAAGTAAAATCTTACTATTAACATGCAAATCCCCAGCTTCAGAATTCCCAGGGAAGTAATGAAAACTCCCTTTTAATCATGCACAGCAACCCCAATTCATGGCAAGTCAAGTGAATCTCATTATCGCATCTTTTGCACTTTACAGATGAGGTTCCACTTCATAGCAGTAAACAGGAACCAGTGGGCCCCTTCAAAGAAGAAATGAATTTTGACAAATGATGACTGACAGCTATAGTTCTTGTCCAAACAATGAACAAGCTATTTGGGGATCCTTGGAAGCAAATGGCTCTTCAAGTGAAAAAAATAAATAAATAAATAAATAAATGATGGCCTCTTGCATGAGACTTCTTTTTCTATCTCTCCATGATCCTCCTTAGATCTAATGTGACAAACTGGGAACAGGGATTATTTTAAGTTACTGATCCTAAAAAAAAAAAAAAAAAAAAAAAAGACTTGAGGAAAATAAAATCATGAAATTTAAATTCAGTTGATACAGTAAATACATGCTTTGGGGAAATACCAGTCATTTTTGTCATTCTTTTCCTCTAGGATAAATGCTAAATATTAGCTTTAAGAGAGACAGAAGAAAAAACAAGAAATAATGGGAGTTTTCTTGGATAGAGTTTCCCTAAAGCAAAAGTCAAGGTCTTTCATAATTGCTGTAATTGTTTTTGATGTTGGGTAAGCTAAGTGATAAAAACAGGACACAAAAAACTTGCATTTCAATATAAAAAAAATCCTAAGTATATGCCCTCCAGGAACACATCTCTGTTTATAGTTCAATCTTTTAAAAAGTGCTTACTTATTTTTACCTTTAAAGCAAGCATTTTCACCTAATGATACTAACAAAGCTGAAGCAGCATCTGAGCTACAAAACACTGTATTTCACCCATACGGGAAAAGAAGCTGGTCCCAAGGCACTGGTATAACTGGTATGGTATACATAATTATACCCCAGGTTTGAAATCTGCTTTTGACTTCGAGTGGGAGAACCTGGGCCAGAGAAAACAGGACAGGCAGAGCACGAAGGAAGGAATCATGCTAAAAACAACATAGGTTGCATCTTAAGTGCAACATGGAAGCAACGACTGACCTACAGGGGAAGCTGAGGACAAAGGCCAGCTCTCCTCTGCTTCTGGGAATCACCACAGCACCCACATACAAAATGTGCTGGTGATCAACTTCTCCTTGTGCCAGGCCACAGGAAAGCTGCCACTCTGAGATACTGACTTTAAAAAAAAAAAAAAAAAGTTTTTTCTCTAGCACCAAGTGGGTAAATATTTTTGTTTTCTAAAAGCGTATCACCAAAGAACAGGTGAAGCAGCTGTACAAGACTGGATGCAACTACATGCTGTGAAAACAGTCATCCAAGAAATACATGCACTTTTCAGTATTTGGGTGACATTTGGCATTTCTTTCCAGAAACATCCTGGTATGTGCACAACTATCTTCTGTATCCAACAGTCTTTGCCTCAAAGGGCAAAAGAGGTAAATACAACACAGGATAGGGAACGTGCAGCAACAAATACTAAAACATAACCCTTAAAAGTTTGAAAGAAGTGACCAGGCTGGCAAAATTACATATTTTGCAGCAAATTAATTCACAATTGGGTCATGAGGACTGACCAGATCTAGGCACACCCATTGGGCAGCTATGTAATTTACAGTCAGCATATTAACTTCTCTTGTATGGTTCTTTCTTCACAGAGACAACCTCTTTCCTCCCTTCTTTCCAGCAATTACAATCCTTCCACTCCTTTCACCTCCAGAATACAGCTTGTACATTAAAATAGTTGGACAGCTTGCAAGCAAGGATGGAGATATGCAACTTAAAACTGCTAGCCTCTGCTGCCATAGAAGAAATAGCTTTGTCTCTCTCCTAGGAAGTGTCCACTAAGATCTCGTTCTGTGTGGAAATCCTGAAATCCCAAGCATAAGCCTCTGACAATGGTACAACCCAGGCTTTATGCAGGTCGCTACATAAGTATAAGCTGACTATGCTTAGCTCAGCTATTAAATTTTACACCAGAACTCATCTGCAAGTTAAAATGTTGTATCAGTAACTAGCCACTATCAGAAGACAGGACCTCTGAACTGTTTATTTAACATTACCGAGTGCATGAATCTAGGAAAGCAACGTGAGCTGCGTTGTATGAGTGTTTTCTCAGTCTCTGCCATTTGTTTTGATGGAATGACCTGCTGTGCAGTATTTATAGCTTATTTCTTCTACTGCATTTCGTTTTCTTCACATGTAGTCCCAGCACATACCAGACTGTCAGTTCTGATATCCCAGCTTTTTAGAATAAGAGGAATAAGAGGAAGGGCAGTGAATGGGTTCCATTGCAGACACATGCACTCAGGAACAACCAGCAAATGCTCTGTACCCTTACAAATTTTGAGAGTTGCTATCAAATCAAACACAAAGCCAGAGAACAGAACTGTTTGAGAACAGGTGATGTTACTGTCTTTTTCAGGAGACAACCTCTTGACCCACTGAGGCTTATGTGTTACAAGAAGCTCGAAAGCTGCAGTAAAAGAAGTTTAACTCCTTAGAGCATTACTCAGGGAGAACAGGGACAGTGTGGATAGCAGGCTGCTAAGCATCCAGGCATGGTGTCTGGTCCATGCCTTCCTGAAAATACAGAGCTAAAGAATCACAAACCCCCAATCATTTAAAGAAGCAGCATAAGGGACAAGGGCAGTGAATGTGATTGAATCATCCAGGTCGTATTTCAGTTTGCCACCGATAAGTAAAAGAGCTGGGGAAAGAAAACTAAAACAAAGCGAACCTACAGACTTTTGTGGGTGAAAAAAAAAGCACCCCACAATTTCCAGGATATTTTATAGCTCTACGATTGCGAATGTTGAAAATAAATGCTGTTACAAAATTGAATATTCAAAATTTCTACATAACTTTAGATACAGAAATTGATGTGTCAAAATACAATTTAAACTTCAGAATTTCAAAATGCAAGAAAGGGAAAAATCCTGGCAACATTTTATTTAAGTGTAAAAGTCTTGTATCTCCAATACTTCTCCTTTCACTGCAAAAGCTCAATAATCCACAAAGCACCTGATTTCAGAGTCTGTATTTCAGCTCCCAGTTCAGGCAGTTGTTAAACTCAAGTCAGCACACATTATTCAGCATTTGAAAGAGAACGTGCTGGTCAGCTGCCACTCAGCAGCATCTGACAGCACCGCTACTGCCCGTGCAGGATTTGCTTCCTATGACTTCTGTTCTAACCTTCTTTCTGACTTTGAGAGTGAAGCTCACTTTCTGGCTTTCGAGCTCACTACTCTCAGCCTAGGTGACTTCAATTTCCACTTTAATGAACGTCTTTCCAGTGCTTCTCATTAACCTTCCTTTTCACTCTCCAGCTCTGGACTGTCTTTCACAGTCAGTGGCTTGTTGATTCAGGGCCTGACCCAGTAAACTTGCATGCTCATGAATAATTTCACTCCTGGGAATAGCCAGGCTGACTTTTGTACAATTTCTCCCAGAAGTTAAATTACTTAGATAGATATGTTGAACAGGATAGAGGGATTTTTTTTTGTTCATTTTTTCCTTTCTGACCTTTCAAGTCTTCGTTCTAGCATCTTCAATATTACAGATGTCCTCTATTATTTTATTTTTTAGGCTTTCAGGCTTATTCATTAGACCACAGTGAATAATTTATAAAGTATAATTGGAAAATATTGGAGGTATACATGCTATACTGCAGGTAAGGACATACTTATGATTATACAGATATCATAGATTCTCTGAATGTTTTTTATTATTTAATTTGATGAATTTTAAAGGCAAACTGAATTGTTCTCAAGTCCAGGAAACAGAATATTCAAATTTCCAGGTGTTGCGCAAAAGTCACGCGGTGCATGACTTGTGCATACTTTGCATGCAGTAAGTACCTGGTGGAATCACACGCACCCATTAACACACAACCTTTGCATTCACTCTCTGTGAACATTCACCTGGTTAAGCTCAGTGCTTTGACTGTTAGTAGAAACAAACAACAGAAGAAAGGGAATGAAACCAAGAAGATTTGTTTAGAAATCTGAACACTAATTTGCAGACATATTTTTGCAGGTTTTAGCCAGCTTTAGCTTTGTGTTAGTCTCCTTACATTTTTTGTCATAAGCAATTTGATCCTCTCTTCTTTGAATTAATATTTCCCAGTTCTATAGTTCTTTATGCTTTTCCACCTCTTTAATCATGTTCCCCCAATATCCCTATGTTCATCCATGCACTTTCACTCATTTTACCCCCACAAGATACAGTATGTTCTTCCTGTTATATTCTCCTCTCTATTCATCTTTATAACCTGCCAATTTTTATACTATTTAGCTTCTAATTTTTGGACCATCACACTTTCCCTTTCCTAAGTTGCTTCCACCCCACCCCTGGGTACCTAGACTTTGAGCTATACAATTTAAAAAACCCAGTGTCATAACTGGTAAAACCATCCTTTAACCATCATTCTCATTGATCTTAATGTTAGATCTAACCAAATACAAACATGGATTTCAGGGCAACTCCCTAAGAATATCTTCATGGAAGCATGCATTCCTGCAGAAGTATTTATTATTAACACTACAGATATACAAGAAATACTTCTATAACATCCAATTTTATATGTACACACTGGAGAGGCTGAAAACATAAAATACTAAAATTTTATTCTAAAAAAATTAAGAAGATAGAAAGCTATCCACGTGGCAAGAATTAAATAACATCTCAATATCTGAAAATTATAGCAAAATGAGCATTGTATGCTGGAAGCTGAACAGAGTGGATTGTCTCGACCCTTTGACAAGGTGGTTGACAGTAATAGCTACACTAACATCCCAGAACATCCTTGATTTCATCACTTCATCCCTGATTTTACCATGGGTGTACCTTCAAAATTAAATATTGCTCTCATTATTGATGCTGTCTAATGTTGAAGAAATGCACTGCACTAATCCAATGGCAGCAATTCTGTGCTGTTGCCCTGCCTCGGAAGGCACTGGTTAGGAAGCTCTCAATAGAGAACAAATCAGAAGCAAACAACAGAATATTCAGATACATCGCAACGAGTCAACTCAATCACCTAAAAAGATACTCATGCATTATTCATTCTATGAAATCTGGGATTTATTCCAGAGAATGTGCCACTGACTAGAGATAGGGTTTATCAACTGTTTAAAATCAGCATGTTTTATCTAATACAATAACAATTTATTTACTGAGGATATTTATACCATCAGAGCTTTTCCAGGCTTAATTGATTCTTTTCATCAAGATCCTCTGCACTGGGAAAACCAACTCACAAAGGAATTTGAAAAG
This sequence comes from Falco cherrug, assembly GCF_023634085.1. Lineage (NCBI taxonomy): Eukaryota > Metazoa > Chordata > Aves > Falconiformes > Falconidae > Falco > Falco cherrug. The sequence continues at coordinate 17,471,975 of NC_073711.1, forward strand.
AGACTATGCTGAATATCTGCAAAATGATTTAGACAATAATGGGGTAAAGTTATGGATCTGTTAGCATTTCAATTACCAGATTCTTTTTCGTTGGAGCTATTCTACAAGGCCATCCTCATTTAACGGATAAGTAAAAATAGTTTTTTTCTTTTTAGAAAACAGTTTATATGGACTTAAATAATCATTAATTACCAAAGCTACAGTTAGGCAAGTCAGTTTATAAATATACCACTTGCATTGACAAAAAACTTAACAAAAAGCTAACAAAATGAAAATTTTAACTACTAGTGTATCAAGAATGATATAAATACAGACCAAGCACAATCCAGTCCAGTATTTTTCCCCTAAGCCTGCCATCCACCACTTCAGTGAAGTGAATACTACCACATTAAGAAAAAAGCAGTAGGTCAGTGTTTATCCTCGCCGATCAGTAAGATTAAGTACTGCCAACCCCAAACGTCAAAAATCAGGAGACAGACACCTAAAATTAAGACATTATTTAAAAAAAATAATTAATAATAAAACAGTCAAAAAGCCAATTCATCACTTGATATTCAACCTTAAATCTTTTCATTTCGGGAGCTAGTGTTTTAAGATATAAAAACATTAAATCATGAGAAATAGAAGATACCGCACAATTTAAATGAACAGAATTAGGCTTGTCAGAAAAGCTGCAGTCACTAGTATGCCAGCAGTAACTCTGGCTGGATTAGTAGGAAGCCAAATCCTTGTGCCAGTCTGAGGCCAGTAAAGTCAAAGGGAGATAATTAACATTCCTTTTAATTATAACAGAAGTTAATACAAGAGAGAAACACTCACAGACTACATTCTGTTCTAATTTAATAGAATAATTGCAGAATAAGGTTTTATATACAAAAACAAGGACACTTCCTAATTACCTATCTTCAGATGGCTAAGTGCCTAGTAGCAGTGTAACAAATTCTGTTGTAGATGATGTTTGGATAAATCATAGTGAAGAGGAAAGTCAGCACAACCTCCTTTAACATATTGCAGCTGTTTAATTGCATAAAAGCAAGCAGATGTTGCTGCAGCAGGTAAAGCAACTGCCTTTAAAGACAGCCTACATGATTACAGAATATCTTTTTCATTTATGTATGAAAAGTATGTATGTAGGAAGTTTCACTTCTGTGTGAAACTCTAGCTAGAAAAATTAAACTCTCTGGTAAAGAGATTTTCTTTCTCCTTTTTAAAGCATTACCAACAGATTCTAGTATAATGTAAAGAGTAATTGTAATACGATATTTCTAACAATTTTTTAAAAAAAATATTTTTGACACAGAATGAGGCTCCTGCTAGGCACTGGCCAGACTACAACTGAATGATGAAGCAGCAGGATGGTAGTGTAACAAGGAATTAAGAAAGTGTTCCTCTACCACCTGTTGCTGGATCCTGGCTCTCCATGCCATGCTCTTTGTTCTCAGAATGCAGCTAACATCTCTGCATACAAGTTCTTTTCCATGTTTCTTGCCTGCAAGATTTACACCTCAACCAAAGGAGCTTTTTTGTTTGTTTTATTTGTTGGTTGGGGTTTTTTGGAGGGGGGTGTGTGTGTTTCCTTGCTTGTTCTGTATTAAACTTAAACCCCCTCTTCTCTGGCAAGGTAAATGTTCTTAAGTTCTAAATATCCCAAGGTGTTGTGCTCTGAGGCTACTTTTCCTAAGGCATAGTTTCACAGCTTCTGAACCCATCCCTGAACTAATCTGTCTGCAACTAGTACCATATCCAGGCAATAATTGCATGTCCTAGTAAGGCCCACTAGTCCCAAAGGACTTGTCTTTTAAGGCAAAATAACTTGGAGAAGGGACAATACGCAAAATGACAGCAGATTAAAGAATGATGGAAATTAAAAGTTTAAAAAGCATGAGAAAGCAATTAACCAAGGAACAAAATGATGTTTCTAAGCATATAGAAGCTCAGAGTCTGTGACAGAATCAAAGTCTTCCAGAAAAAAAAGAAGAAAATAAAAAGGCAGCTACTTAAAAATGAATATTTTTAATCTTTTTTGCATAGAGTGTAAGATAAGTGCTATTTCAGCTCCTAAGTATTAGAAGTATTAAAAGAAGCAATGCTAGAATGAAGTTGGGCAGGAACCATCAGCAAGGAGCCAGAGCCTGATGGACCCCATTGACAGGGTTTGCCCGTTTCATTCAGGATCCAATTGTCAAGATACTAATAAAACATTCAAATGAACTCTAAGAACTGCACTTTAATGGCTTCCTGGTCTGAAATGAAAAATAGATCAATAGATTGATCTCAACCTTTATTTAGTCTTAACTGTTTCCACATATTTTACATGGAGGAAAGAAGCAACAATTCTCTAGATTCCGAGGGAATTTTGCTCCTTTACTCAGGCAGGTTTCTTCCTCTGAAACAACACGAAGATAGCACCTGTCTGCTTTCAAAAAGCCTGTAACAAAGTCAATCACAAAAGTTTGCAATGAAAAAAAGAGTTGTGGATGAGAGGTAAGACATTTCTGCTCACTGAAAGTGCAGAGAATAGAGCAGAGAAAGGGCTTTTTAGGAAGGAGTAAATGAAATGACTAAATGCTTAAGCAGTATAAAATTGAACTAGCATAAAATATAGTTGAGGAAATTTGAAGTGACCTGTAGAAGACAGTTAATCAAGTATCATGATGTAAGTGGATGTGCAACATTCACAAATGCCAGGTAACGTAGAGATTTTACCCACTTGCGTATAATGCTGGATTCTGAGCCAGCTATTGCTTAGAAAAAAGACCCGCACACTGCTGTGAAAAGTCAGCAAGACCATTTACCTCTCCTACAATACTGGATAAAGAACAAAGAGAATTACGTATCAGAGAAAAAAACTTCTGGAGAACATGTAACCATGATATAAGTGAACAGTACAGCCTCCTCTGTTATAATCCACGTTCTTTTCACCCCGCTTTAAAGTGATAGCAAGAAGAGAAGCTGCTAATTAGATATGAACTGCCCCAGATAAATAAAATACAAACTTTTATTCCCTGATGCTTTAGTGAGTCTCCAGTTGAATCAAAGATTATAACACAGTCCAGTCCTTGATGATATCTAATGTATGTGCTAAAGTGAAGCAATACATGGCTCAGCAAATTAAGATCATGGTTGTTGTCTGGGTTCAGTGACTTGCAAGTTACTTAACCTTTCCTTACCTTAATTTCCTAACCTTTTTAAGAGGGTAAGCACATTTTTGTTCAAAAACCACAGCCAAAAAAGATGTTGTGATAATTATTAAAAAATTAATAAGCATTTAATTAGGCTAATTCAAAAAGCTAAGTCCTTCATTCAGTGTAGATGAAACACCATTTGTAATCAGACAACCATCTGAGTAGAAACAATATAAATCAGCAAAAGCTATTCCAGTAACAACAACTGTAGCTACATCATTAAGAATTTTAAATGCTTACGGCTTTTGTAATAATTTGTATTTTCAAACTTTTTTATTAGAACATCGACTAGTCATTATCCTAGCATAGCTAAAAAAAATGGGACAGAATCAATGCCCTGTAGACTCTCTCCTCTGCTGTTTGTGATCAACACTGTCTAACACGTTAGAAAAAATCTATTTTGAAACTGCTTCCCAATTAAACCTGTTAAATGGTTTTTGAATGACTAAATTTTGTTTGTTTTTACACCTATATATGTTGCTAAGTCAATATTTTAAATGGAAGAGTACTGTAGCACTTCTAGTCGCTTTCTTATCAAAATTTGAAGCTAAGCAAATCAATTGTAATTTTTTCCTTAGGATTCAATGCAAGTTATTATGTACTGGGTTACTTTCAAATTTCTAGTCGCTCATTTTCACAGCAGCAGCTGACCTAGATGCACACTTAGGAAATCATGTCATTAATATCATGCTATGAGGCAACCTTTTTTACATGTGCTCAGTAAGAAGCATACAAAATAAAACAAGCAAACCTCAGCAACCAACACTAATGCTAGCCCCATTTAATCATATCACAAAAGGCAATTTTCCAAGAATCACAGATGGTTTGGGTTAGAAGGGACCTTTAAAGATCATCTAGTTCAACACCCCTGCCGTGGGCAGGGACACCTTGCACTAGACCAGGTTGCTCAAAGCCCCATCCAACCTGACCGTGAACACTTCAAACAATAGAGCTTTCACAACTGCTCTGGGTAACCTGTTCCAGAGTCTTACCATGCTCAGTGTAAAAGAATTTCTTCCTCATGTCCAGTCTAAATCTACCCTTCCAGTTTAGAACCATTTTCCCTTGTCCTGTCACTACAGGCCCTGGTAAAAAGTCTTTGTCTTTCTTACAAGCCCCCCGCGCAAAGTGAAAGGTCACGATAAGGTCTCCCGCAGAGCCTTCTCTTCTCCAGGTTGAATGGGAAGAAGTTTTCTCCACATTCATTTCGGAACTGTCCACATCACTGAAATGCACTGAAGAGTGAAGCTTACACACAGGCTACAGGCACAGACACTGCTCAGCTTCATGTGACTTCTCTGCAAACCTTTACAAAGTCACTCTCATTCTACACTTGACTGGTAAATTCCAACACTACTGTAACTCTAAAACATCCAGGTCAAAACAAAGTTTATGTCAAACCTGTTAAACAGTAGATTCTGATTTTTTTTATTTTCACTGAAGACCATCTTCACATGAAATTAAAGTATCTAATACGCTTTTTTCTTCGCATTAGTGAACTTGGGGAACAGTCATTCATTCAATATTTTTTGTTCGATCTGAGCTCTGCCCTTCCTTCTTTTACCCTTTACCCTAACTTCATGTCGCGTTGTGTGTCTGTATTAAGCTTATACCGCTTTACATTTGCAAATTCACTTAATCATCAATGTAACTTGCCTCTAAGTTATGCGTGCTTCAGTTTAATGAAACTGTATTTTCAGATGTTAACTGTCTGGGTCACCAACTGAAATGAATATTTAAAAATGTAAGCAAGCCTATAAAGATCTAACTAATGGACCTGTTACAAAGAAACAAGAATAAGCCAAGCAACTTGAGCATTCTCAAAATTCTCTATTCTCTGGGGGCTATTAAGACATAATCTTAAAAAAGAATGAACTGAAGATGTTAAGTTGTTTTATTAACAAAACCAAACATCTGTGAAAGAAGTTATTAGATTCAAATGAGCAGTCTACCAGGACTGTTCATGTCTGTTCAGTGTACTTGGAGCGTTTAAGACCTGAAGTGTTTCCACTCCATCTAAATTACTGTTTCACTCACTGCCATTACACCAGTTCACACTGAACACATCCTACATTTTGCACTGACTTTTCACTGTTCTTTCTGCTAGCAACCTTCCTGAACCATTGTCTAAGGTATTATTAATGACTAGCATCCAAGAAAAATTGTTTTGGAAACCTGAAATCCATTATAGCTAAATGATCAGATTCTTCTGATGGAGTAGAGAATAAGGATACGCTGTACTCATTTTCAGGTAGTGCCAAGTGTCTTAAAAAAAATTTCTAAATTGAATAAAATTTTAACCCACGGAGTATGACATAGTCAGAAGAGACAGAATATATCATTTCAGTGCAGAAAGATTTTATATGCAATTTTACATTTAACATAGATGGAAATTCTCTTATTTTACATTAAATGATTATTAAAGTTACACCAAAAATTTACTTGGAAAGACAGAAAACCTGAATTTGCTGCCGTTTATACCAGCCACTCAAGAATAAATTACATTATCAAACCAAAAGTATTCTTCCCAAAATATTTAAGATAACTATAGAAGTTCAGTGTTCAGAAATGGCTTTTGAAATAATTTTCCATAGCAACTGATGGCTATCTTTGCTATAAATAATTGCTTTCTGCTGCTTCTATTTACTTTTCCTTTCTTTCATGTTACTTTAATACAGTAAAAAATCCACATAAGGATTTTGTAGCCACTGATGACTTTAAGATTCTTTGCAATCTGTTTCAAAAAAAGAGAGCAAGAATTTCTGGGCAAAATGCAAAGAGGACCCTACTCCTGAAACAAGAAGAGCAACAACAGAAACTTTAACAGATACCCCGGAGCTGTGTAGACCATGGGAGCAGGCATTTGCAGTCAAACTTTATTAGTTCACAGGAATAAAATTGAATTCTTAGTACTAAGTCAAAACAACTATTTTATCAGAGTAGCATTTCTTAAACAATTAACAGTAACACTTGTTCAGGTTAAAAAAAAAGTTAGGGAGTACTAGGCAGCAGCTATCAGTAACATTTTCATTTCATTATGGGAGAATGGGAAGAAGCTCTAATTACTGCATACAAATGTTTACATTAGAGTGAAAACTGCTAACTACCTTTAATTGCTAGCAGGAATTCATATGCTTTAGGGTTAAATGAGTAAGTATAAACACCTGTAGCCAATAAATAATTTAGTTGTCATTCTCACACCCTGGAGAAGTTGAACTGCTGCTGACTCAGCATGACCAGAAACGAAAGTACTCTTCCAAAAGGCTTCAGAAAGCACTGTTATAGAGACTAGATATGACAATGTACAAAAAATACATGGGACAGGCAACTCCCTGTGTTATTTGTATTTTGAAATTTTAGTAACATCTAATATGGAGAAGAAAATTGCCAAGCTCAGCATGATGAAGTTGTTTCAACAGCTAAGCCTCTAAATTAATTTGCAATGGACGTGCTTCTGGCACCAGAAACAGGCTGCTTTGTGACACTTACACATCCAGGACCTGTCTGCTAAACCATGACCCAAACCAGCATCAAACTGTGGTATATAATTTTTTATTTTCTAAATCTATTTAGGAGTCTGCATCAATCTTGGTCTCCCAAAAAGTCCTAGAGAAAAAGATATGAGTACAGAAAAAAAATCTTGTATTAATCTAGAGCTTTTGGTTTTCTTTACGTTTTAAAGAACACATAAGTCTGAGATCCTTTGTCACTAAAGAAACACCACCCTGAAGGACACTGTTTGTCTGTCTTTTAGGAACAAATTAGGTCAAACCAATGAAGTAGACAGTGAAGCAGCCTGAGCTGGATCTTTAATTAGCAAACTGTTTATAGAATTAGCTCTGGGTTTTGTTTTTGGTTTTTTCCCAGTTCTTTGGTTTATGGAAATCTGTGTTCACATGAGAATAAGATTACCAGTGAACCATTTGTGTACCAGTGATTACACTGATTGCCTATGACATCCATAGGATGGCAACACTACCAATCTTGGGAGAGTCTAAATGTACCACAGTGATTTCCAGTTTAGTGACCGTTTGTAGGAAAAGCAAGTGAACTTAACATTCAGGACTATTCTGCTTCTTCACTGTGGTCGCTTTAATCATGAAATAGCCAATTCCCTGTACAAAATGGTTTGTAAGCATATGCAAACCAACTAGCAACTGAAGTCAGCCAGCCTTATCAACCAGACATTGTTGATGTCTTACCTCATGTCCAGATGGAATATTTAAAAAGTTCTTTTTTTATGGAAATTAATATCCAGGTAGTTTTCACTCATCCCATTTGTTACTACTAACCATAAATCCCATTTGGTACTCTTAATTTGCTATGTTTTGTATTCTTTAGAGGTATTCTGCATTGCAAAATCTACTGCTTAACCAAAGACCTTCAGTTTCTGCCACTCAGATGAGCTCTGGCTGTACTGCTGATGAAATGTATTGCTAATGCTTGAGCTGACATATTTTCCTGGGCTATGGAGGTATGCATGTATGTGTCACAGCAGTGATAATTTGTGAATACTTATGAACTGATCCACATGCACAGTATTCAAAAAACTGTTAAAATGTAAATTATGAAGCATCAGTAACAATAGCTTGACAATATTACATTTAAAAGAGGCAAAACTATGCAGGACAAGAACATTCACCACTGAAATGAAAAATTTTGAAAAAGTTAAAGTCATATGCACTGATAAAGGCTAAGGAAAAAAGCAAGAAACTTCAGGGAGGAATGAAAACAAAAATGGAGCTAATAAACGTGATACTAAAAACATAACGCAATTATAAAGACTGATAAAGATATTTAAAGGAATTAGATCAAACATAATCTTAGAAGATTAAACAAGTACAGAGAAAAAATCCATCAAATGGATTTATTAAGGCAATACAGACAGTAGAAGGACTAAAACAATAACAAATTATTAAAAAAAATAGGACTGAAGTATGAACAGATGATCAATAATCAGGTAAGTTCTTTCTGAAAAGCAAGAACACTTTGCAGGAAGACACATCACACAGCTAGAAAAGGAGAAAGGGTCAGTAGCAATACACGAAGCAGATACATTGCAAGATTGAGTGTCCACAAATGGAAGATGATATTCTATATATTTCTGCAGATGGACATGAAATGGTAAACAAAACTATTGTAATTATGCCAGAGCAGGCATTTAGGTAACAACTCTGAAATAACTTCACTCGGAGGAGGGTGGGGGGACGACACACACAAAAAAAACCCCAAACAACAACAACAAAACCCACAAACCCAAAACTCAAAAAAAACCTACAAAGAAATACAAGAAATACATTCTAAAACCTCTGACAGAAGTTCCAGCAGAAATTCCAATGAGAGAATTTTAGCTCTAAAGACTGAATTACCCCTTTCTTTCAGAGGTGTTTGGCATATGACAAACAACAGAAGAGAAATAGTCTTCTGCCACCGCTTACAACTGTTAGATAACATATCTTAAATCTCCAGGGTTAGCAGGTTGTCATGAGCCCTATGTTAACAGAAGGAGTATTTTATTCTTGAAGACACTTGCTATTTCTAGAAGTTAAACAAGATACTCCAATAAAGTAGAAAAGATCATGAGGGGAAGTTAATAATCCATTTCTCTTTCTGTACTGATTTTCAAGATACATATTGAAATAATAAACAATTAAATCACATAATTTTTGGACAGACATTTATATTCCATCTGTATCAGCAGAATGTTGGATTTTGATTAGATTTTATTTTGTTAACTGTGCTTGCCATTTGGCGCAATTTATGGATGTTTAATGTCAGGAGCAACACTTGAAATGACTAAACTTGAGAACAGGCTGAAGTCACCTTTCCTTATAGAATCTTTCCATCTTTACACAAAGATTTTCAGGAGCTCTCAAATATTATTTTCTTTTTCTACTTATATGATCGTGAAGAGTCAATAAAAACTACTCAAAAATACTCAAAAAGATAACTCATCTTGTGCTCCCCATTCACACAACTCTGCAGGGCTTCACAGTAGGATTTTCGTTTCTTCTTTTTTTTTTTTTTTTGTTTATTTTTTTTGTTTGGTTTTTTTTTTTTGTTTTTGTTTTTTTCTAAAAAAAACCTATGTACATTGAATTCTGTTGCAGAAGCTGTCCAAGGGTTTTAGCAATGATAATTTATCCATAAAACCTGGATGGGGTCATAACCTTTGCTGCCATCAATGTGATATCTTCGTGAATGGATTTGGTTTTACAGATACTCCTGGTGGTGGCAATAATAAAGAAATAATAATTCTATGGCCAGGGACATTTCAAACAAAGCTTTTAAATTAAATTAAATTAAATTATTTTTCCAAAAGCATACAAGTTTCTTGAAGGCATTCAAAATTTTTCTGCAAACTGTTGTGCTCCACTCTGTTAAATCAACACGTCTATATTCCTATTTTTGGCAAGCTCTCCCCTTTAGTTAAACTATTACCTACTAAGGACAACAGAAATGGGTAAATTTAAACTAAAACTGTTTAGCACTCTCTCAGTTAGCATTCTGCAACATAAAATTAAGAGTAAAAATTATATGCAAAGCCTCCAAAACACATGTAACTCAACGAGGGACTTTTCTTTTTCTATTTTATAGTGAAACAAGTGTTAACAAAACCTCCAATATGCTATGGACTCTGTAGAGATTAGAGATGAACACAGCTACTACATAACCCAGCATTTCTGTCAAGGAGGTCCTGAATGTAGATTTGATTTTTGGTCTGCCTTGCTCTATAATAGCCAAGAAAACCCTAGACTCCAACTAAAATTATTTGTAGTTGAGCCTCAGGGTCATGGCATATATTCTTCTTTCACCTGTAACAGGGGAAGATGTAACAGTAAAAAACTCTGCCTATATAGGGCTTAGGTAGGTATGTACATTTACTAAACAAGTCCTTTAAAAAGGACAAGTGTGAAAGCACCTCTGTCTCAAAGTGTGCTGTGACTTTCTAGAAAACATTACCCAACTGAGAAAACACTTACTCAGATCTGTTAAGAGGTTTAAAAAAGACCCAGCATAAGATTCATTATGCAGCAAAACTCTGAAATACATTGTATCCTAATTGAATGTTTGTGAGTAAAGTCATATTTTGTTGCATAGTATAATTTTATGGATCATCAATTAGCAATTGGACCAATTTAAAACTCTGAACCCTTGAAAGCTTCAAGTATCAAGTAAATGTTGTAGCCTACATTAATTTCAAGAGCAAAGTGACAAGTAACGCTGAGCCTGTTACATATCCTGGAATATCTTTTTCCTGTTGCTCACACACACCCACACCCCAAATAAAAAAGAACCCCCCACACTTAGAACAACCTAAACCAAAACAAAACAGCTCTCATCCAAAGCTCAAAGAGAACCTGAACCACATATTCTAGAATAAATGACATTTCAATTAGTACTTTGGATTATTCACGGTTTTATCTCCTAGGCTCTTCTTATATAAGTCCTCACCAGAGCTGCATCAAACTCTTACAATATATGCAAATTTACTGGATCAAAGTCTTTCTAATCCTGTTCTGAAGATCCACAGGATACAGATGAGCATTAGATATTGCTTTATAATGTCATCTTGGTTTCTCTATCATATAGGAATGTTTGTACACAGAACTGACTGAGAAAATTAAAGGGAGAACAAGAATGAAACGCCACAAAGCCAGGAAGAATGCACAAATTCATAGCAGATTTAGTTTGAGATAACTTTTTCAAGTTAGGTTCATACAGTTTAAATATATTTATATGGGAATAACTATGTACTTGTTAATATTTATTCACTACATATGATTTTCTCCCTATAGAGTGTTCAAGGACAGAGCACTTAATTACTTTGTCTTGTGACCTGAATGAAATTTGGGACGGACACTTCCTCTCAGTCTAGAAATGGTAACAACAACATCTACAACAAAATCATTCCACCATTTAAAGACAATTAATATGTTAACTCACATTTTCTTCATTTCACCTCAGCATGAGTAGCAAAATAATCTCAACCATCAGGAAATAATCTATTACATTAGCAGCTATTGGAGGCACTAGCAAAACTGTACCTTAGTTTTCTTTGAATTGACCAACATGTCTGTTTCTGAATAAGAACAAAAAAGGAAAAAAAAAAAATGCAAAATTCATTCCATCTGTAGCTTGGCTTCCAGTATTTTCTTTCACCTTTTCATCATGTTTATCAAATGACCTTTTTTTTCCCTCCTTTGTAAAGCTGCGTGAGAACAACTTGATGTTGGTACTGTGCTTTATTCACATGAAAATGTCAAGCCAAGTAAGGAAGCAATAAAAAACAAAGAAGAAATATGATGGGAATTTATAATATGATCTTAGTAGGCATCTTGGTTCTCTGATGTTCAGTGTTGTCTGCAAAAATATAGACCCAGACTAATGAAAGCTATGAGAAGAAAACATTTCTCATGTATACCGTTTTAACCAATAAAAGCAGTCATATAGCACCTACTCTCACCACTAAACAGAATATTTCTAGTGTTCATTTCTATATTGATAAAATAGGAAATGTAGCTATGTAGCACTGTTTGATATTATTTAGGTTGGTGTTTCCCCTGCATGTGTTTTCACTTAGCAGTCACAGGTCCTGGTTCTGTGTGTGGATGTAACAGCACTAATGTAAAGTGACACAGATGTGTACATCACAGAATGCAGAAGACGTGGAATTAGAGTACTACACGAGTTGCTAATCGCAATCCCAACCTCTGCAACAACCCACAGGGTTACTAAGCAGTTACAAAAAAAGCCCAGGCTAACCCTTAGTACTGTTCTCGCCTGTGGCAGGAGCTGAATCAGTCTCTAAAACAGCAAAGCATAATAGCAATCTTGTGCAAGGATATTTACACTGCAGTAGCACCTCTCATTTATCTCAGTCTATGCCATTCTGTATCCAGTATTCCATTTACATTTGTGACTCAGTGTTGGGACAGTGCATCATTAACTGTGTTTTCTTACAGCAGATAGCATATTACTCTTGCATATGATTTCTGTTTGATAGATATTGTTTGTGACTATTGATGTTAACCAGGCTTTAGCTGCTCATATTGCAGCACTACTGATTTGTCTTTCCCACCGTAGATAACAAGCTGCTCTGTTTACAAATATGTTCTGTCCTCCTGACACGGACAAGTGAAACAGGAGATACCAGAGCAAGAGGTGGGATTCACGATGGGCTGTGAAGTGACCCTAGTTCACAAAGCGATGTTGGGACTGGAGACACTGGGTCCTGCCACTGCATGTTCTTCTGCAAACATGTGAATTGGGGGATTTTGCCTTTTTGCCACAGTATAATCTTTTCTTTATTTGCTCTTAGGTTCTTCCCTGTTGAGAACCAGTTGCACATGTTTGAAAGCACCTATGGCAGGCAGACAACTTTCTCAGAGATTCCATTAATGTCGTTATGCCTCACCAACAACGGCCTCTCCTGCCTAACACAGAAGATGCAAGAGAGCAGAAGAGGAGGAGATATGAAAAGCAAGGCATTTATACCTTTAACAGGCACATAAATGACCAAAAATTTTTCCCTTTTCAAAGTAGCATATTCCTAGGAATACTAACAAAGAAAAACTCTTGGAGACTGAAGAGCTAAAGCAAGCATTTTTTTTTTTCTATCTGTAGCCAAATAATCATGTTTTTCTTTAGTATTTCCCAAATTGTACACATGGAAGAGCGCTCTGTATATTTAGCCTTTCAGATATTCCTCTCTCCTTCTCCAACATACTTTTTGTCATACGAAATATTACAACTAAAAAATGCCCAAGTTTGCTTCACTCAACTCCAGTGAGAAAAGTTCAACAGGATTCTTTGACTCTGAAGACCGCAGTTGGATCACGTTCTCAAGCTTTCTTTGGAAATACCATATCCAGAAATACTTCATATACATAAGCTGCAATGCTTTTCAAAATTACCTTCATACTCAGTGCTTCTAAAAAATTAGAGAAAAAACCCACAAGAAATGCGCTGTACCATCAGAGTGACTAGCAATTCCCTCATTCTAACAGTGCCATGTTCCAGTCAGCCTCAGCCAGTTTACTCCTATCTACCTACTGTGAACTAAACCACTCCACATAGTGTTTCCACACAATTTAGCCATGACTATTATCTCTATTTTCATTTTTACTTGCATTCATTTTTATCTCTCTCTTTCTTTCCTGCTGCCTTCTATATCCAGCATTTTTTACTTCTGTATTTCTTCCTGTTCTTCTATTCTTAAAGGCATATTTCACATCCTATTAGTCACTGTCCTCTCTCCAATTTAAATTCAAATAATCCCATTTCAGCTGTAAAATGTCTACACTAATCTTTACAGCACAAGGCAGGCAAATTCTTCTCTCCCACTAACACAATCCATTACAAACTATTTCTGAGGTGCAGAGGTGAGAGGGACAAAATTAAATTCTGATGTCTGGGTGCTTTACCTTATCACTTCTGATTGTCAGCAGTATTAATTTGATTGTGCTTCATGAAAGACTTACTTTCTTTTATATTGGTATGAGTTACTTAGCAGGTTAAAGAACAAGAGGGAATTTCCTCCTTCTCACCCCCACCCTCCACTTTCTGTATAATGCAAAGCATTATGTGCATTTATAATTGTTTTTGTTTAATAACAATATTTCTACATCTTGGCCTCAAGATGGAAGCTAGAAGTTTGTGGACATGTAATATTTGGAAACAACTTTAATTGCTTCATTCTCATTAGATGAAAAATAAACAGAGTATATTTTATTTATTTTACAACCCTTCATAATTCAGAGCAATTTTACAGATTTTCCCAACTGGCAGCAGAAAATTCATTCTAAGGAGCTCCATAAAAAGGGCCAAAAAAGCCATCTAGAGCTGTAGTCTAAAAAGAAGGAAAATAATGACCCACTTGGAAAGTATCCCTGGTACAATTCATCAAACAGTGGCTGAAGATAACAGTATATGCATAGAATCTCAAACAGGAGGCAGTGTGAATCTTCCATATAATTTTAGCCACATTCCTTTTAAAACCTGTTTCATGGGCACAGGCAGTAATCAAATAAAAACTGATATTTGTTTATTCATGGTTGAAAGCCAGAGCAGAAATTACAAACATGATTTTTAGGACCAGTTGACCAAGAGAGATACCTTTTTTTTGCAACAGTGTTAATTATATTTCATTCAGTGTGCATAAATAAACACATGCTCACATGCATATTTTATAATATGAATAAAAATAACATTAAACCACAATGAAATCCAAAGTTTGTTTACAGCATCGTCTCATCCTTCTTTTATGGTTAAGGATACTCCCATGAAAGGTGACATTGATTTCAGTAAGAGAAGACAGGACATACATGGGAATACATTTTCCTTTAAGTTCTACAAAAGCTCACTGAGCATCTTTAAAAAGGGCAGCAAATACATCTTTCTAAGCTCAAATACTGCTGGAAAGCATTAGATAAAATATTCGTTTAACAATCCAAAAACTGAGGTCTCTTATATTGTACCACACAAACAAAAAAAACCCACCCAAAACAACAACAGAAAACAAACCCTAAAAACAACAAAAAACCCCACAACCTAAAGTAAGCCAAAGGTTGGAAATCACTTATTAGAATAAAAGGCCTGAGAACAAAATAGATTTGGTGTAACAGGAAACAGAAATGCCTTTTACATATTCTCTACTCTAGGGTGCAACTTTGGCAGGAAAAACTTTAACGTTCTTCAAGTCCTGTAATAGAAAAGAATTGTGGCAGACAATCAAAACATGGCAAGACAGTAGGGATAAACTAGATTCAAGTCTTCCTGTTTGTATCTTCATTTTGGGCAAGCAGTAATTACTTGATTCTTCCTTTCAAAGTCTGTCTTTCTGAGAGCCCATGCTGTTGCCCTGTAGCTTTGTCACTGTAATACTTTTCACATGTAGTAAAATGGCATATCACGAATCTTTCAACTTCCCTAATTTTAGCAAGATAAGCACTTACTTGCACTCTATTTCAAACTGTGTAAATATATTCCAGGAAATTTTATCAAAACTAGTGGGAAACATTTACTTTTTCACTGTTAACTAAGAAACCACACGTATCTGGGCACGTGACAAACATGCTGCTTTTTAATGGATAGCTTTATGTTGATGCTATGATCTAATTCAGAAAGCATTTTGAGACTGGAAGACTTTTACCTTGATGCAAATAAAAGTCACCACAGATGTTACTTATCATTGAGACCTAGAGGTACAACGTAGTGTAGTAGTTTATCCCAGTATCTGCTCCACTACCAAAATGGGAATGGGCACGTACAGTATTGAGTCACATACTGTTCTGCATAAATGTAGAGTTGTAAGAACCATTAATTTCTTTTGCCAGTCAGATTTGTTTACTATTATTTACCAATTTTTCTTCTCCTTATGTATGCAGAGGATTGTATTGGAAATACTTTTTCCGAGTGCTAAAATTTTCACGTACCTCAATACCAATTATTCAGCTATCAGAATCATACATTTTTCTCTCCCTGCCCCCCAAGAGGTCTTTGCAGTCAGTTAAGGAGCAGGAAAACACTACTGATTTATGAATCAGGCAGGCAGTAGAAAAAACAACACAGCAACCTAGCAAGGGCACTGATTAAGGTAGTCAAATCAGTTTTAAAGATATTCTCCAAGCAATGAACACTTTCATAGACATGACATTGACTCTTGAGTACATGAAGTTTAAAAAAATGGTTAGTTTTGTAATAAATATCCACTTGATTAGGCAGTTCCTGCTGCTGGCTAAAATTTTTTCAAGGCATAGGCAAAACGGAGTTTTGCTGCTCCAGAAATAAGGCACAGAGGCTTAGCTAGGGAATGGCAGCCTCTGTTGTAGGACGGGATGTGAGAGAATGGGTCAGACAGGGAGAGAACTGTGGAGCCTGGCTTGTTCTTACCATCACTGAGGCAAGCAGAGTGTTTAAGCACAGCTACTGCTCCTCGGAGGAGCAGCCATCCCAGTGCTGAAAAAGGCTGCTCTCCTATATGTTGACCTTTCCCTCTACAGCAGCAGCAGCTCAGCTCTCTAGAGCTCTAATGCAGCTAAATTAGTCAGAAAAATTATTCTGTTGCCCTAGGCAACCACATACATGACTTCTTTTGTAAATATGAAATTTTCTGTAATGTTTTTTTCTGTTTGTGCGTATTACAAAGTCCAGACAGATTCTTGAAATCCCACCATTAAACAGTATTTCCTACTAGCATCCACTTAAGATCACTACCACGTACAAGACCCTCTTATGCTTACAGACAGAAAAATTCATTTCTACAGACCCTTATCTGTACAACGCACAAACATTTTAGAAACTGTCCAATCTATGCTCATAATTAAAGTTTTTACACCATTCTTATTTTCATCCAGTATTGAATATTTAGATGTTAATAGTGTTACTTTTAAGGTTCTTTTTTTTTATTTCTGCCTTTACCCCATCATCTGTAAATAAGTCATGGGAAGAAGTGTTCTTTTCCCTTTCAAGCAAGTGTTTCAAGCTGAGTTGTCACATAATAAAGTAGTTCATCGTATCTGACTATATTAAGAATATAACTTTCAATGTATATCCTAGCTTCTAAAATTTCTGAATACATGTATGTTGAAACTGAGCAAGTGTGACATAGTTCTTGCTTCCCATGGGAACAACATTCAGAGCTCATTTGAGTTGTGACCTGCTTCTACTGCCAGGGAGTATTAGTATTTTTGTTGGATCTTAAGAAAAGAGATATGGAGTGAAGGACAAAGGCAAAAAATAAGACTCTTTAACTTCACAGATTAAAGACAGAGATACTGCTCTACTTCAGAAGACAGTGTTGGCTTTTTATAAGATCTGTCCCATTTTGTAAGCTCTAGTGAAGAGATTACTCTTTCTCATAGTAAAATACTTTAGACAAACTATGCATGGAGAAACGTACAGCTGTCCACAGCACACAAGTCAAGAAGTCTAAATAAGTTTCAATAAAGAAACAAGAATGCAAATTAACTTCAGAAGTTATTTTGCAAAAAGGATGGCAATACAAAATGGAATACGTTCACAAATCCTACAGTATTGCCTTTTTCTCCTAACACCATCACCTGACATAGATCAGACTTACAAAGATTATGCGTTACATTAAATAGTTCAGTTGTGTCTGCTTACAACACAGGAGTACATACAATTTAACCCCTGGCTTGAGCTCTATGAGTTTACATTAGTACAAACAGCATTTGTATATCCTCCCTTCAACTAAGTCTGACTTCTAAACTTTGCTTCTAACATGTTAACCTTGCAGTCAATTGATAATGACAAAATCCATCCTCCTACACATACTTCATGTGTATATTAGCATCGAGCTCTTTTTCCAACAGGCCATGCTTGACTGATAGTTTAAGCAACCTACTTCTCGTGCACATGGTCATGGGATCACTTAAATAAATAGCAGGGAATAAAAAGGTCAATTCCAAAACTTCTGCTTCTAGAATCTCCTTTACACCAGAAGTGCAACACGTGTAGACATTATGCAGTTTCATCCTTGATAATTTAGAAAAGAAAAAGTTTATGAGCTGCAGCTTACTGAAGCCTTCTTCAGTTACAACCAGGTTCTGGATCCAATAACAGAAAGCAGCTGACAGGTCAGAATAAATGTTTAAATATACTAGTTAGATACAAAGGAGTTTTCTTCCAGTGCAGATAATCAATAAATTTCTGTTAACATAGCTTAATTTTTAATACTGTACTGAATCACCTCCATCTCATTAAACTGCCTCACGTTAAAAGTTTCAGACAGCTGTATTCAAACATGAAAATGAGTTGGGGGGGTGGGGAATATCCTGTTTCTAAAGACAACTGCCAATATGAATGTGTTGCCATTAGTTTTCAAAACATCTTTGAGTTTGCCTTTTGTTGTCGCATTTATTTTCCCCTAAAAGGCAACACTGAACTTGTTCCTCCTGAATAGGGATAGTTCATGATTGTTTTGTTTAATGTAATTGTTTTGCTACCTTAAGGTTTTTTTTTCAATGCCTTTTCAACAGCAGAACAAAAATCTCTTTAAAGTTCAACCCGTTAAATTAATAAACTGTGTTTTCAAGATTTAGTTCTGTGTTAAATGAAGCTGCATAAAATTGTTATAACACACCCATAAAACACCAGCAGATGCAGGATGTTCAAAATTATTTTCTTATCATTTTGTAAATATAGAGTAAGTTGGCATTATAGCCTATCATTAACCATATCCCTGCTGTAAATTAAAGACGTGCCAAATCAACTCCAAACACATTTTGTAGTCAACAAACAACGAGAGGTCGTACACTGTGAGATGATAGCAACAAGACATTAAGGCAGAGTTGCAAGCATTGGCCAGTAAAGCATAATCCTCAGTCCCTGGAGAGGATTGTCAGCAAACCAGGTTTACCTACACATGCCATAACAGTTCCCACATTCACTGAGAGTAAGGAAGACTGCACTCAGAGGAACTGTGGTGAGGAACGGGTTAATACATGGTGCAATAGGCACCCAAATAAGAGCACAAATAAAGAACCGATAACAATGGAGCGGGGCTCAAACTGACCGTAACTTAACAAATAAAATATTTTGCGATATTTACAATAGAAAACTTCTTCAGGTATGGGAATGTGATCATGTGTCTTTTTGAATAAGGTGTATCTACAGACCTCAGGCTTTTAGGAAAGCTAATGCAGGATTTCAAAAACCTTTACAAATCATCTAACAGTCTTCTGGAAAATCAGGTATCTTTACAGTAGCTGTACTGTGAGGACTTCACATTTTCTGATAGTATATAGAAATAGTAAACCTGTAGTCTTTTAACACCAATTTGAGGTTCTTGTAGGGTATGGGGGATTTAAAAAAGAAAGGACACAAACAAAATTGCCACCCATTTGTGCTCTTCTGTATGTGGGTATGTAGCACCTTGTGTTATCACGTTGAGACATTCCAGGGGATTCCAATATGTTTGTGGCAGCAAGGTGTGCCGTCTTTGCACCTATTAGTCCTTGTTACTACAGGATTAGATATAATGAGGTTCTCTGAGCGTGGCATTAACCCAGATATACACAGAATATTTATACGTCCTATTTCATGGGAGGGGAGTTTAATGAAAGACAGTCAACCTCAGGCTAAAAAATGTCAGCCTGATAAACATGCAGAGCAACTCTAATCTGCTTTTTATTTATTTTATTTTTAAGTGGAAATACTAAGAATTCTGTGGAGGACATTTATAATTACAAGGTGGAAAAGAATTTCCCCTTTAAAACTGGCCTGGACTTCTAAAAATAATGAGTTATTCCAAAATATTACACATATACAATTAATAAAAATATCCATAATTCCTTTGGCATACATTATATCAGGGTAGTATTTCATTAAAATACCACAAAATCAATCTATTGCAAATAAGAACCTTACCTCCTCCTAGTTAGTTGCACGCAGAATTTTTTTACCTGACTGAAAAGCTGTTAGGTTTTTTGGATTTTTTTGTTGGTTGGTTGGGATTTTTTTGTTGTTGCTCTGGGGCCTGGGCTTGGGGTTTTTTTCTTTGTTTTGGTTTTAGGGTTTTTGGGAGGTTCTGTTGTTAGGGTTTGGGGGTTTTTTTAGAGGTGGGTTTTTTGAATAGAGAAATGCATTTCATTCTCCAAACATTTTAAACCAGGTTTTTGCAGACCAGCTCATCACAGCATTGCAAGGGTACTCAGCTCTTCATTCGGCTATTTGGTACTAAATTGGCAGAATAAGAAAAAAATCAAGGAATTCAAAGAAAATACACTTAAATTGGTGTCCATATATAGCATTCTTTTTTCTAGCAATCTAACAGTGGTAAAAAAATATATAAGGAAATCATGATTCAATGCAGAATAAAGCATTTCACAAATCTAAAAATAAATAGGTTTAGATCTCTATATACTTGGGCAAATAACTGATGCCATAACCGTATTTTAATCACTGGTTTACACAATATGAGTAGAGTCTGCAGAGGTATTTCACAGATAAGGCAAGGAATAAGAGAATTTTAATTTCACACCCCAATGTTATCCTCTGGGACCAGAACAAAGGGTCTCAAAGGCTCAGAAAATATTTAAGATGTCAGGGTACAAGATAAACTGGGATTGACTCTTAAAGAAAATTGTATGTCAAAGAATGAGACTAGTGTGTTTTTAATGGTAGCAGTAACAAAGTTTCTGCATGATAAACAATTCTATCAAAAGTCCATAAAATATTCTAGGGTAGAGTTATCTACTCATCAGTAGAAGTCTGAGTAAACTAATAACAACACAAAACAACAAACCTCTAAAAATATGCAGAATCATGTCTCGAAAGGAATACCCCTCCCAAATTACCAAAACATAACAGAACACACGCATTACTGTACGCTTTAAAAATAAATCCATATTTGTGTATAACATTTGTACGTGTTTTCCAAAAAATACATTAACTAGCCTAATTTGCTTTAACTTAGCATTGCAATAGTGTTCAAAATTCATGTAGTGTTTCATAGATTTGACAACTACAAAAAATTGATCCAAGCTTCAATCAAGGTAAGAGGAGATTCTACACTGACCTAAATTAGCTTTTGATCAAGCCTTAAGAGAATTAACAATCCTCTAAACAGTCGTCATTCATGGGTACACACATAGAGAGTACCAAGTGTTAGCACCTTTAGAATAAGAAAAGTTACTCTAATTGAACAAAAGACCAGTCACATCAATTTTTTTTTTTTTAAACAACAATTTCATTAGAAGTCTGCCAAGTCAGGCTTGCCTTATTGCTGAACTGAACCTCAAGGTAACCTTAAAAAAAAAAATGCAGAGAAGACAACAGGAGTTGGTGACCTCAAGAATTTTCAAACTCAACAAAAGGCTACGAATCAGACTTATCTTCATAACTGAGGGCCTGGGCAGCTGGCAGCTTGGAGTAACTTCTGCTCTAGAAAAGTTCATTTTAAGAACAGCAGTGAAGTATCAATGACTAAGAACAAACAAGCACACTTTCCTACTTCTTTAAACCAACTCTTCACTAATAATTTGTGTAATCTTGTGGCCCTAATTCTCAATGTGGGCAGAAGCAGAGGTAATGTAGGAATTGAGAAAGCAGCATATGCATTCATGCTCAGCTTAAAAGAGGAACCACCACCCACATTAAGCCCTGATACACACTTCTTCAATAGCAAATAAAAAAATATGTTTGCTTGCTAGACATTCTCTCTATATACAAGATGACAGTTGATTAAGACTGTATTACAGAGTTCCAAAATTCAGGTCGAGTAACCATGGCCAACTGTCAAAAGTAGTAACGAAAGCAGAGATATCGCTATAATCAAAAGCAACAGGGAAATGAAGAAAACTGAATGCTAATTATTTGTGATTAGTTTCTCCTTTCAAGGAAATAAAGCACTGACTTGCTGAGGTAGTTAAAACAGAAGGAACAGCACATCATTTTAGTGCTTCATATGAACTATATTCTCTTAATTTCAAGCAACCTACATGGTAAATGAGATAAAATTTCCCGTTTAATCAGATACTGAAAATACAGACAAACTGTCAATAGTTTTGCTATATGTTGGCCCTACACACCGTTCAAAAGATGCCAGGTCAAAGTAGTACCTTGCATCTTTTTGACCCTCTGGGATCTTGAAAAATCTTTCTAATGGAAACAGGAATTCCTTTTCCCATGGATATGCCCTTAACTTCCTCTTGCCCTAATTCCTCCCGAGTAGTGACAGTGCTATAACCCCTCAAATACTTCACATTGCCATCTAAACAGGTCACTTGTAATATGCCACACCCAAGTAAAGTCCTTAGAATCTCTAATGAGACTTCCATAAATTTACAAGTTAGAAAAGTTATGAAGAAATTGTTCCACTAGTATTTCAAGTATTTTTTTTTTTTTGTAAGAGACACACACACAATGTAAGAAGAATGTAATGAGTACTTCCTTTATTCATTAAAAAAAACTAAAGGAGGAAAAAAGTCACATTTGAAAATAGATCCAATTTGAATAAACACATTAAGCATCTTTTGGCACATACTGAGAATTTAGGGGCAAGACTGGGGAAACTAGAAACAAGAAACCTCCAACATATATATATATATATATTTTCTACTAAATAACTAAGCAATGTAAAGCCTTAACAACTCTATTAAAAATGTGCCTTGTGGAAAGCGTGATGTATACGGCAATGTGAATTAGAAAGCGAGCGTTTGTAATTCAGTCTAACAGGAATGACTAATATACTAACTACAGTGAAAGGAGAATACACAGCTACCCTAGCAGATGTGCACAGTCATTTTCCATCAGCTGTGGCCTACGTTAAATCTCAGCCAAGTCAGAACAAACCCCTATACCCAGCAGTGGGAACACTATTTTCTCACAATTATATTGGACGAAATATTAAAATATGCTAAGTAGTTTGTAGGGAAAAAGGTAGGATGATTTAATATAGTACACCTTCCAATAAACCATTTGAGGTATTTTAACTAGTCCATAGCCAGTTTCCTGAGCTACCAATTCTCATTACACAAAATATTTAAACCACAAGCTATTCCTCCCTGATTTACACCACAAGGAACCCCAAGTATTAAAAATCTTTTAGCATTTAACAGAGACTGAGGCTTGTATCAGATTGAATATCAACACTGGGCGGCAATGCCATTGGTAACTGATTAGACTTAATCATCTTATACTGAAACCTTTGTGTTTTAGTTTGAGAAAAGAAAGAGCTCCAAATCTAGACTGAACTCCAAAGTACATGTACATTAATCATAGCTTATTTTTTAAAATTTCTTTTGGATAAACAAAGGTTTTAATTATACAGGTCCCTGTTTGTTCTGTTTGTTTCCTAATTAGAGAAAAATGGCAACTCTCCCAATCTAAGCTCTTTCCCTCTGAAGAATTTAACAATACATTTGGACAGGCACATATATTTATTTGGAGACTGCACAATGAATAAAATCCCATTTGCACTTAACAGAGCAAAGTTTGCCAGAATTCAGTATGTGCGCCAAGGCTCCACGCTCTGCTAATGGCAAAAATGGCTGTCCCTGCAGTCAAGTACTGGATTATGTACTTTCCTCTTGGCAAGTGCATGCCTGGAAACACCCACAACACCTGTTGTTTATTATAAATGGCTGTATTGAAAATAGACATGTTCCTACTGTGAAAGAAAAAAAAATAAAAAGAAGAAAGAAGCATGTGCGTGGGTAAATTATGGACAAAGATGGTAACTGTGAACACCTAACTGGTCCTGCTGAATGTGCTTAACTGCAAAGTGCATTTATATAACAACTTTCACCTAGAAATCTCGAAACACAAAAACTTTCTGTAAAGATAGTTAAAGATTATTGTTAGAGCAGGTTATAAAGCAAAATGAGATGAGGAAACTTATGGAGGTCAGGAACAAAGCCAAGAAATTTCAGTTCTAGTGACAAGGCAAATGACCAGAATTCTGTACTCTATTAAATCTTGACTAACACATGTTGTTCAGTAAAAATTCTCTTGATGTGTTTAACCAATGTATAACTAAAGTCAGTACATCTTCCATAAGTTGTGTGTAATTACTTTCTAGATCCTACTTGCATGAGAATATTGTAACACTACCAAATAATAAAGATATGGAATGTCAGCACCTTAATGAATACCAGAATAAAAAAAAGAGGAGGGGGGGAAGAAAAAAAAAAAAAAAGTCACTGCAAATTTCCGACAGCTCTTACCAGTAAGTACAATGAGATCTGAGTCCTATGATGTCTCCCTACTCCCATTTGCTTAGACTGACTCATTTTCCTAGTTGATTTCCCTACTCTATCCTCCTTCCTAAAGCAGCCATCTCCCAGGTTTTCCTTGAGAAAATCTTTCTGCAGCCGATAGCAGCAACTGCATTGTTTTTCCTTTGTCCAGAGCTATTGAGATGATAATAGAATTATGCTGGCATGATTTTTAATTATTAATTCGTACCAGTACGTTACTGTGACCAGATCCGAGGTCCTGATCTGCCTCATTCCTTTTGATGAAATAGGTCAGTGAATATCTCTTTCAAAAATTCTGTTTACATAAAAAAAGTAAGAGCAATAAAAATTACACTGCAGATCAGATACCAGTTATTTCTTTTATGTTGCAAACAGCCACAACAGTAGGTAACTCCTATCAACAAAATTGAATACCTTACAGCACAACCTACTCACTCTCTCAGGACCTTTATGATTAAGCAAGGTGTTGTTACCAACCTCTATTAATTGTGAGAAACAAAGGCACAGCAAAAGCATCCTTAGGTAGGATATAGGAAATCTACAAAGGTTCAGATATTAAAAGTAGACCCTCTAAAGCCTACCAAATATCCAGTCTGTAAGATTTCCCCATTTCTTTTGGCAAGCAACCTCAGTAAAAGGAGCTTTCTTGTTTTTATTAAAAGGGTCTTGGCATACTTTGTTAACACACTAAAAAGGTCTTATTTGTTTGTACTCAGCCTGGGACAGTGTCTGTCAACTTCAGCCCCGTGTTTAACAACCTGGACTTCTACTTTAGTACTTTCTTTTTCCAATCAGCTTCTCCATTGTTCTTTCAAATTAAACCTTGCTTCTCCCACTCCTCATACCTTACAACCAACCATCACAATAGACAATTCACACCCCCCAATATATCTTTAATACTTTGTCTCCTACAGTACACTCAGTGTATTTTCCCAGTTCCAAAATTGCTTTTGCATTTCTCTAACCCATCATAAAAGGAAGCAAACCTGTTTTATGAGTATTTTTGTATAACTCAGCTTTGAGTCTGGCTTCCACACCCATCGACAGAAAGGCAGACCTGCTTAAAGCTGTCAACAGAACAAAGTCAAGCTGAGCTGTGCCATGATTTATGCAGGTAGGGCCAGACCTGTCAGTTCCACTGTCATGACAGCGGGGAGGAATGGAGGTGTAGAATTCTTACTGCTGAAATTCTGGATTCACGACATCACAAATGCAACACCAATTCCAAAATGACAGAATGCAGTATGTAATTCAAAAACCAAATTTCCCTAGCACAACAGCAGGATAAAGAAACTGGGAGACAATCTATATTAATATTGGAATCCTAAGAGCAGACTGCTTATTTTCCCCCCATTTAGCTTCCAGACTGAGGGTAAAATATTTTGGTTAAACAAAGGCACAATATAGAAAAAAACAGTTTGATTTATGATTTAAAGAGAGATCACATGTATTCTAATATTACTATTTGTTAGCATTTCTCACAACTCTGTTAGAATTTAATACCTTCAAAACACCAAAATGCACCTTGACAAAGCTACCTGCATTTCACCCCAAGCAGGATTTATGTGGATGAAGCTGTACTTAGGTTATGAAATGATCTCTTTGCTACCAATTTCCCAGCGTTACCCAAGTCATCTGATGAAAATCGGTCTTTAAGTATTGCAGTGGTCCATTTTCCAGCTCCTGTCATAACTAATCAATCAAGTCATCTGGGCGGGGGGCGGGGGGGGGGGGGAGGAGAATTCTGATCAGCTCCCAAGATTAAACATACTAAATATAACATTTTGCCTTGGTGATGCATTCCTGCTTATTCTCACAATTAACACATACATTAGCAAAGTGGATCCATGTATTATGCTTTCAGACACCTCTGAAACTGAAGAAAATCTGTCATTCAATGTGATCAGGAAATTTACAAATGCAACCACTATTTCAAGTGTAAGAAACACTTGCACACACTGGTAATCACTCCCAGTGCACATGTCCACTTGTGGGCGCATTTTTGTGGAAGACTTGCAAGACATCTCTGTAACACCAAGCTAACCAAAAAAGCTTCACTGGTCTTTCTGTCTTCAGTAGGAAGAACACTTCACTGGTATTATGGAGATTCATTGAGAGTACTTTTTCACTAAATTGTCTTAATTTGAGTGTTTGGGGGTTTTTCAATGTACTGAAGCTGTAAAGTTCTGGAACAGAAGACTCTTAGCATGCAACAGCACTGTGCCTAACGTAGCTGAATTCTGATCTTGCCCGGGGACTCTGAATGTTGCTGTAATAGCTACTTGCTGGCACTATTTGACTACTGTCTTAAAAGATACTGAACTTTTAGCTTTAGTAGGTATAATTCATATATATATATAGGTTATATATATATAGGTAGGTATATATATAGAGAGAGGTATACAACCTATATATATATATATATATAGGTTATAATACTTGCAAATATGTTTGGCACGCTCTTAAGTTTATAATCAAGATATCTATAGCAGGTACTTGAAGGACTACCAGATAATCAGCCTAATATAAATTAGCCTTAATACAAGGGAAATTATTTTCTCTAAATAGATTAACACTAATTGGGGAAGATTATTTAACATTGTAAGTTTCCTTCACATGATCTGTTCTGAAGCTTCCTTTTCTCAGTTCATAAGTGAAATAATTCATGCACACAAGAATCACAGACAATTAAGAAGAGAACCAGAATGACCGGTTCCAATTTTCCCAAACCAAGAGGAAGAAAAAAAAAAAAAAATCCACCATCATCTGCCCTCTTCCTTATCTCAAGGAATCACGTCCATGGCAGTTTCTTTGTTAGCATTTTGCTTCCAGCTACTTGTTAGATTACCTCCCCATCCTAGTACACACACACCCCTACTATCAGACTTTAGCTATAAAAATGAAAACTCACTGTAGGAAAAAAAAAAAGGGCATCTAATTGCTTCCTTTCTTGGAGGTGCATCATTCAGTTCTCTTGTACAACTGATACAATCTGACATGAGCATTGTAATTCAATGCATCAACTAGAAAATGTATAAAGACAGCTTTACTGAAAAGGCAACCACATTTTTTTTTAGAACATAAGGAGGAAATAGTAAGTAAACTTAATGCATGCATTATCTTTATCTTGACAGGAGGAATATATAAGATGTACAACACCAAGCCATATTGTGTGCATCATTACACACAAAAATTTAAGTACCTATAAATGTGGACAATAGTCTGATATCCTGTCAAAGTAACATACCTGGATCTTGGAAATAGACAATATGTGGCAGAGTTACTTACTATTTTTTAAATTAACAATATGGAGATTATATATAAAAGCCAGGGGGAAAGTGCTTTTCTGCAAAATAGTAAATATGTATTTCTTGTAACATTTGTTGAAGATTATGGTTTCCTATAAACAATCCAATTTTAACCAATCTACTCTATGTATTGAATAAGGTCAAACCTAAAGGAAGGTGTTCTATCACTAACATATAAACAAAAGCATTAAGTTGGCCTGAGACATTCAGGTTATTTTCCTCATTTTATCACTTTACCCCTCTAATCTCCCTTCCTCAGGGATTTCTGAATTATGTTGGTATCAGCAAAATACCACTGCTTGCCAGTCCAGACTATTTTGCTAACCAGAACGTCCGAAAATTAAATTCCAAAGCAAATAAGTCAGTCTCCAAGACAGAAAGACATGACTTTTCATGATTTTTTTTTCTGTAGTAGAAAACAAAGAGATTAACATATTTTTTTCTCTGGACATGTTCAGTGACATGTTTATGAAAATAAGATATGAAAAGCCAGGCATCTAAATCCCCATTTTAAATACTGCAGTTCTCACAATTCTCAAGAGTAGTCACTGGATCTTCTGCTTTCTTGAAAAACAGCCCCCTAAGAAAGTCAAGTCAGCTTTTGGGCTGTTTTAAAAAAATATTTTATCTATTTATAAGTTATATTCATTTTTCAGGATGCAACTACAGGATGCTTCCTACTTATTCATCACTTAAAGAGGCTTATAGGACATGGGCAGAATTTTGGGTTTTTTTGATCATGGGTCCCTTTACGTGACACCAGGACTGCTGGTGACAGACTGAGCACACCTGTCTCAAAGGGGGAGAAGCATTTTTGCACAGGAGTTAGCAGGGCTCATTGAAAGAGCTTTAAACTAGATTTGAAAGGGGTGAAACCAGGCTTGTTGGAGATAAGCCTGAGGGCAACACAGCAGTGTTTGAGGAATAGTGTGCTAGTTAGATCCTTTGGTCTGCCATCTCAGTGGAGATAGAGGATGGAGATCCAATGCAGCAGCAAAGACACAAGTGTTACTGATGTGTTAGAAACCATGGAAGCACACATAGGAATTAGAGCTTCACCTCCCAAAAAGGTGGCAGGATCAATAGCCCAACCAAAGTGCATCAACACCAATGCACGCAGCATGAGTGAGACAATAATAATAAAAATATATCAATACATTAGCAAGAAAAGGAAGGCTAAGGAGACTCTCCATCATTTATTGGATGCAGGGGGGAAACAGTGACAAAGGCTGAGGTACTTAATACCTTCTTTTCCTCAGTCGTTAACAGTAAGACTCGTTGTTCCCCAACTACTCAGCCCCCTGAGCTGGAAGACAGCGATGGGGAGCAGAATGAAGCCCCCATAATCCGTGGGGAAATGGTCAGTGACCTGCTATACCACTTGGACACACACAAGTCTACAGGGCCAAATGAAATTTGCCCAATGGTACCGAGGTAACTGGTGTAAGTGCTCACTGAGCCACTTTCAATCATTTATAAGTCATCGTGCTAACTGGGGAAGTCCCAGCTGACTGGAAATTATCAAATATTTATGCACATCTACAAGAAGGGCAGGAAGGAAGATCTGGGAAACAACAATACTGTCAGTCTAACCTCAGTGCTGGGCAAAGCTCTAGAGCAGATCATTCCGAGTGCCATCACGCAGCACATACAGGACATACCAGGTGACCAGGCCCAGCCAGCACAGGTTTTTGAAAGACAGGTCCTGCTTGACTAACCTAGTCTCCTTCTATGACAAGGTGCCCCACATAGTGGATGAGGGAAAGGCTGTGGATGCTGTTTACCTGGACTTTAGTAAAGCCTCAGACACTGTTTCCCATAGTATTCTCCCGGAGAATCTGGCTGCTCATGGCTTGGACGGATGTGCTCTGTGCTGGATTAAAAGCCAACTGGACAGCCAAACCCAAAGAGTGGTGGTGAGTGGAGTTTCATCCAGCTGGTGGCCGGTCACAAGTGGGGTTTCCCAGGGCTCAGTATTGGGGCGATTCCTGTCCAATATCTTTTTCAACCATCTGAACAAGGGGATTGAGTGCAGCCAAAGTGAGTTTGCAGAAAACACCAGGTTTGGTGGGAGTGTTGATCTGCTGGAGGGCAGGAAGGCTCTGCAGAAGTATCTGGGCAGGTTGGACTGATGAGCTGAGGCCAATTGTATGAGGTTCAATACAAAGTGCCAGGTCCTGCACTTGGGGCACAAGAGCACCACACAACACTACAGGCCTAGGGAAGAGTGGCTGGGAAGCTGCCTGGAGGAAAAGGACCTGGGGTGCTGGTTGACAGATGACTGAACCTGAGCCAGCAGTGTGTCCAGGTGGCCAAGGAGGCCAACAGCATCCTGGCTTGTATCTGAAACAGTGTGGTCAGCAGAGCCAGGGCAGTGATCCTCCCCATGTACTCAGCACTGGTGGGGTTGCACCTTAAATCCTGTGTTCCTTTTTGGGCCCCTTGCTATAAAGACAGACACTGAGGTGCTTGAGCTTGTCCAGAGATGGGCACAGAGCTGAGAAGGGGCTGGAGCACAGGTCTTATGAAAGGGGACTTGAAAGAACTGGGGTGATTTAGCCTGGAGAAAAGGGGGCTCAGGGGAGCCTGATCGCTCTCTGCAGCTCCCTGACAGGGGCTGTGGGCAGGGGTACTTGGTCTCTTCTCCCAGGTAAGAAGTGACAGGACAAGAGGAAACATCCCGAGACTGTGCCAAAGGAGAGTTAGATTGGGTATTAGGAAAATTTTCTTCCCTGAAAGGGTGGTCAGGCACTTGAACAGGCTGCCCAGGGAAGTGATGGAATCACTGTCCCTGGAGGTGTGCAGAAAACATTTAGATGTGGTGCTTAGAGACATGGTTTAGTGATGGACTTGGCAGTGCTGGGTTAACGGTTGGACTTGATGAAAATGATTTTATGATTCTGTGATTTTCCAGATGAAGCTGAAAGGGTTTTCAAGGGCATGTGCATGGGCAAGAAGATACTCCATTTTACATATACCTGATCTCTTAAAAAAATAGGTAAAAAAATATTTTTAATTTTTTTACCTTTGTTCTGAAATAAGCACCAGGCCATGAATCTGCAAGAAAATTATCAACTACTATTCCTCAGCTAGCGCAGAAAGTCCTCAACATTTCATTTTATTGCAAATTATAATGATATGGAAAGGGCAAGTGCCTACAGTCATTACTCAGCCTGATAAAAGAAATCAAACCTCAGTACGATTGAATGACAACACACTCCAGTTCATTTCTTCCTTGGAATCCATTAACCTCTTTCATATGAAGCTCTAACAGATTTTTTTTCCTAGCTTCTTTTATTATCAGTTACTCTATCACATGCTGCTCTAAAAACCTACTCTGCACATAGTCTGTAGTTAGAGGGCTCAGAAATTAAATGGCTGTCTTGTCTAGTGCCAATAAAATATCACTATGGAAAATAAAGAGGTCATCAGTGATAGAAACACAGAATTCCACAAGATACCCGTCCTCTGTAACGGATAAAGACTTAAAAGCCATACATGACAGAGGAGGGGAAAAAAGCATCAACTCTCATTGATAACAGAAAGCTGTGGTTTACTATCTTTGCAAACCTTCAGTAGCATCTGCCTCTGTAAGAAATCAAATTGAAATGAGCTGAGAAAGGTACCATGCAGTGCAGGTAAGGGTCAGAGAGAAGACTAGCAAGCAGAAACAAATACTGAACTGGAAAAAACGCAGCATTGTGTTACGTCCATCTTTGTTGACATAACATGCGTCTACCCTAACTACAGAAAATACGATCCCTGTAATTTCATTTGTTGAAATTAGTGATGCCTTAGATTTATTTTCCTACATAATTTATTAGGAATATTTAGCATCGATTTTCCTCATCCTTCACAGAATGCGTACATTTTTATTTGCCCCTCCATTATTCTAAAACCAAAGAGAGAAGAGTCCACCAAAAAGTATACAAATAACTTCATAGGTATGCTTATTATTAATAAAAATTAAGGAACAACAATATGATACAGTGAACACACAGTGTTTTAATAGAGTAGCCTCGGGCGGCAGTAGTACATAATAGTGTACATTTCTTTTAGTCAAGCAATTTACAACACATTGCACAGGCCCTATGGGATCTCAGAGCAGCTTTTTACAGTCAATTCAGGGAAACGAAATACAAATGCTTTTTGCAGATGTCTGTAACGCTCCTCTGAGTCCTAAAGTGGGAAGTTCTCTGTTTATTCCCCGAAAACAAGATTAAAAAAACACAACAGAACAGCAACTGAAAACTCTTAGTACTGTTACCTTCACTTTTACTCCCCACCCACCTGCCACTCACGCAGCCTTCACACCACAGTTGCAAAGTCTGTTTTCCTGACTAGTGAGTGTAGCCATACAAGCTCCCTGGAGCTCCAAGGCAGAGGACCATGTTTAACTTTCCTTGTTCTCTTGTGCTAGTAAATGAAGATAAGGATTATTCAAGCTATTTAGTCTTATGAGTTCCGTTTATTTGTTCCAATTTTTTCTGCGTTACACTTATTATGAGCAAGCACAGGAAACCATGTACAAGAAATAATTAGAATTTAAAAGTTTTGAGTTAATTTTGAGGGTGAAAGACTGAACAATATATTAAAAAAAAAAAATTCTTACCAATAGATCCATTTCTTAAATCCAATAGCAGCTCACCTCGAAGCTACAAGGATATTCTGCCTCTCATTGTTCTGCACAAGTTCAGCATATCCTCCTCCTCGGGGCCAGCCCCCCCTTTTGGAGACCCCCAGCCCGAGCCCCCCAGCACCCTGGACAGCAACTCCCACCGCTTCACTCCGCCCCTCCCCTTCCCAAACCACACCAGTAAACTGACAAGGGCCTGGTGCGGGCACACCACTGTCCCACAGCCACTGATACTGTCTAATCATTCAGCTGCACCTGTATCAAGTACTTGCGCTTATGTCATTACTTATATCAAGTAGTACAACAACTGGGAATGGTTGAATGACAGGAGGGGCAGGAACTGTGTCCAACTTGAAATCCGGACAAGACTACACCATTGTGAAGCATTTAGCTTTACAGCACTGAGTTGTTCCACAGTGCTCACCTTAAAGGCTAGGGAATGAGGATTGCCCCGCCTCCCCCCCCCCCCCCCCCCCTTTTTTTTTTGTACAAACAGATGTAAACCTTGTGGTCTCTGAACAGTAAACATGCTATTACAAGATTATCTGGAATTATGAATGGCTACTTCCATTTATTTTAAAGAATTTTAAATATGCAGGAGTCACCGAGTGCACAAAGGACTTGATGTTACAAGCTTACATCTCAAAAAGATTGTTGCTTAAAATCTGCAGTGTACAGATTGACAAAAGCTTAAACATTTGATTTTGCACTAGTTTAAAAAAATGCCTGCCTCTGATAGCAATGCAAACAAAAACAGCTACCCACCACTGAATATATAAGAAATCATGTATGATAACTTATAAGCAAAGGTTACAGAATTGAAGCTTCTTAGACATTATGCAGTCCCAAATGAAACAAATAGTATTTAATAAATTTAATTTTCAGGATAACCGATTTTGTAACCTTGCCTAGATTACCTTTAAACAATAAAGCTGGGAGAAACAATAAAATAAAAATCAAGGCTTAATTTGATCATTTCTCCAAATTTCACTTGACTTTGGGCATGCTAAAAAAGGAAAGAACAAAGATACAAATCCTGATACTGTTTCTTTGTAAAACACAAACAAAAATATTTTGTATTAATAATTTAGCTAACATGTCCTTCATCTATTCTAAAACAAGAAAACCTATGATACTTTAATTTAAATGGTATTTGGAAATTAAAATTACTCTTCCCCACAGCCCTAATGATTTCTTTGTTTCTCCTGTGCAGGTGAAATTTCCATAAGGAAAATAGTTACTCACAAAATTCAGTATGATCGAGAAGTAGTAATTTTTTTTCATTTAAAAATACAATACTTACTACATCCAATACATACAAAAGCTGGTTTTCACACATTGAGTTTTGGTCATAATTTATGCATAGACTTTGCCTGTTGCAATAACTCCCTACTAGAAACAAATAAAAAAGCCTTGCCACTTCACCATTATGGAAACATATGCTTGATTTATATACTATAACCCACACATGCTCATACCTATAGCAGTCCTAACATGACTTGTGTCTTTATTTGAATAAATAGAATACAGAAGTCATTTACATCCTTGCCTTTATAAAACAGTCCTTTGCAGATACAAGTTTAAATAAGAGAGCTTGAGAGTCAAATAATTTACGTAGGAACAGCAATATTGTATCAGCGTACCTCAGCCATGTTAAGATAACAAAGAAAACCCCGTGTACCTGAGTGGTTGAACAGCAGCATTAACATCTTTAAACCCTAACAAATATAATTCCAGCCCCCCAAAGAAAAAAAATACTAGAGAGATGAGTAAGCTAATTGAGCTTTAAAGATATCTCAGCCTACAGAATAAATTGTCAATCTTATTCAAGTGTGACAATAGTACCTACTTGTGTCTAAATTGCAGCTATGTGTTTGCTATCACTGTCTTCTCTGTTGCTTCCTTGATTCACAAACTGAGCTCCTAATTTCTTCTATATACCACATGCAGTGAGACTGTTCTCAGTTTATAATGCACAGGAATTGGAAAGTGAGAAGATTTGTTGAAAAAACCACCTAGGAGACATATAAGAAACACTCACAAACGATTTCCAGGGCCTGACTTGACCAAGTCAAACTTTTTTCCTTCACTTCATACCATGTGGCAATCACAAAAAAACAACTGAAAAACAAACAAACAAACAAAGCCACACAACAAAAAACCAAACCCCACACCAAAACAAAACCACCACCACCACCCCCCCCATGAGTACTCATGCATGAATTCTTTGCAGAAGCAGCGTCTTTTAGGTCACCAGTACCAGATCTATGCTTAGCTCATGGACTTCTCTAAAAAACAACCTCTATCAGCTAAACAGAAGACTCTGGGAATGTTCATGGGTAAGGAATTCAACAGCTAGATAAAGAATACTGCACAGATTTACCGCCATCTCACACCTTCTAACTACTGTAAAAAGAAAATTTGTGCACATTTCTTTTAACAGGTCCTGAAGGTATCTAACATCTTAAGATCCACTGCCAAATTGTTCTAACGACAACAACAGGTCTCTCCATTGCAGTCGACTGGTATTGCATCAGGTTAAAGTAACAGGTTAACATACAAGTAAATCAATATTCAAAAAAGGATGAAAATGCTGTAATATTTTAATGAGCCCACCAATGCAGAAAACATGGATTCAAGTTTGTCCTTTTAGATACTCTTTTCTAATACTCCCTGACATATGCTAGTCTGCCCCCCAAATCTCACTGTTTCTGATGAGAACAGATTTCGCTTTGTGAATATATTTCTGGAATCAGAAAAGTGTAAAACATCAAAGACCTATCATGTCACTAACACATCTGTCAAAAAACGAAGCAGAGTTTCTTATTACAGTGCATTGGCCTGTTTAGTTCAGTTATAATGAGATGAGGCTTTCATCATTTCCCTTTTGGAAGTAGTTTCATCGTCTGCTGAAACTCACTCTTTAAGGTATTTTTGGTCATAAAATACAACATTAAGTCTTTTTTTCTTCGCTTTTTCCTTATTGCTTTCTGGATTTATATTTTATATTACTGAAATCAACCTCTGTCCTTCCTAGCTATTTCCACCATTCAATCACTTGCATATGGTTATCCACTGGACTTCTTAGAGCAAATGCCTCAGCTACTGTAACTGCCTATGGAAAAGTTTTACATTGAAGCCTGCTAAGTATCTTACCTATTCAGATTATTTTGGTCTTTTGGTAGGAAGCCAGATATCCTTTTTATAGTTTTTTTAGCACACTATCTCTTCATGAAGAGGTAACAGAATCAAGAAATCAGATTAATGCAGTCATGTGGTTAAGTATGGCAATATTAAGACTTACATTGCAGCATTTCTCTTGAAGAGATTTTTGAGAATGAAAACATGCCTGTTATGGTCTACCATTTTGGTAGTATTACCTATTGCAGAATCTACTGTTCTGAATAGCAGTGTTTAAAGGCTGCAAAGTTCAGCATAAAAAAAATTAACAGAAAAATAACACAGCCACTGGCTTATAGGTTCCAAAGCAGACATACTTCAGCATTCCTCAGATTCACTTTTGTATGCAATATCTAGGAAAAGGTTTACCAATCCTATGAGTCTTCCTTTCCGATAGCCTCTCTGCACCCTTTTGCAAGTTCCACTTCAATTCTGCCCTTGAAGCATGGTTCCAACATTGTTGCCAAGATGCACAAAATTCCTTCTTGTCTTGTGTTTCTTTTATCACAGAATTTCTGTAGACAGTCTTCAGTTAGTACTGCTGTCTTTTGTCTTTTGCTTTCCAATTACATTCCTCAACAATACAGTAGAACACAGCCCCACAGATGAGTCACAGCTGTGCTTATTGTGGTACCAACAGCTATCTTATGAGACTATCATCGGTTGACACAGATACTAATCTAACAGGATATTGGCAATGTGACCTGCAGATGTACTGAGTCTTTGACTTACTTCTGAAGCAGCAGCAACGTACAAAAAAGTGCTAGTGATAAAAAATATTTTTGTGGAACCAGTGTGCATAAAGCCTTTCCATAGATCATTGCTGTGGTGATGCCCTTGAATCTTTCCAGGCTTCCCTAGGCCTTAACAGAGAAGAGTATTGACCCAGAAGAATGAGAAGTGCTACAGTGGAAGTTTTCCATTCACTACTCACCATGGTTAGTGCCTAAATGAGAGTCACACTTGAAAGCACTTCAAATACCCACCATACTTCAGTCATGTCATGGATCTTGCTTAATATGCTACTTTCTTTGCAAAAGCATATTTATATAGCTTATTGAAATGATACTTCCTAATTTAGTAGTCTAATTACTCCTAGAAGCCAGTAATGTCAGAAATAGAATTAATCCAATCCCCTGACTAATATAAAGAACTAACCATCAATTTTATCAGGGACATTTAACAGTTCACCCATATAAGCATCTATTTTTCCTTTTTTTCCCTGGGTTTTTTTTTTCCCTTCTTTCTTCCCCTCCTTTTGCATCATCATCTGCAGATCAGATCATTGAAAGAAAAGTCTGGTCCCTCTTCAAGAAATAAAAAGCTCTTTTTATCACCATAACTACATTTGTCGGTCTGTAACCTACTGTGTAATCCAAGTTATGAGAAGTAATCAGAATAAATCAAATGGAAATTTACTGCTACATAAAGAAAGTAGCTTTGTATACCTGTTTACACATTTCCCAAAACAATTCAAAACGAGTATCAAGTCCAGTAGAAACGTTCACCGATTCTGTCAATAAGAAAACCTGACACACCAACAGAAGCAGCAGTGGCCCAGACACAGAATGTCATCACACAGATGACTGAAAGCATTGACAGCTTTCACTCATCCCCCAAGTATATGACATTATTGTGCTGCTTAAAGCAATACTACCTTGAAACTGTTTTGTAAGAATGGCTTTAGGAGAAGGTCTCAGTATAAAGCTTTAAAGTGGCCATTTTCCAGTCCACAGGTAACAGAACAAAGTCATACTGGCAGACACAGGAAACTTAGCTGTAGGGAACCCTTGGTATTCTCCCATATTCAAAACAAATCTGTAACATTTCCTATTGAGTATCTCTGCCCTTCATATGTAAAACTTGTTGTATACTCCTTGGAGTATTGAACTGCACTTTTAAAGTCTGAAAAAAAAAAAAAAAAAAAAGCAGCTCTCATGCTTTGACAAGTATTGCAATAAATTATAATTGATCTAAGAATCTTTAAAATGCACATTTTTTAGCTGTCCCCATCCACATTCAGTAACTGCAGTCTATCATGTCTGTTTCATAGCATCTGAGCACCATGGACAAGTGAATAATTATCCTTAGTAAGAATAGCCAGATTTATGTTAGAAAAAAATTTAACTCCTAGAAAGCTCAGCAACTCAAGAGATGGATCTCTCTCTTCATGCAACGCTAATCTCAGTTCATATTTCCCACATAGTTAAGACAAATTGGCAAAAATGGACATGATTTAATTAAAAGCTGAAGTCTTCGCAGTGCTTGTCTCCTAAATGAAATTTCTAATGAAAATGAAAAAGACCATTTCTAAAAATTGCAAGCACTAGATTTTTATTTTTAAAAAAAATTAAATAATCTATGAATAGTCTTCCTTGTTATAATAGACGTAGTTATGAATCAAAACTTTTAGGATCCTCCTCCTCAACACAGAAGACATGTTTAGCAGGGTATTACTCTATAGCTCTACAAAATTCAGCCTATGTAAAAGCGCTCAGTGAAGGGTAACAGTCATTCCATGTTTCCTGAAGTAGCTGCCCAACACAGTGAAAAGATGTAGTCCAATATGCAGCACAGTGTTTTCTCAGCATCTTAATGTAAGAAATAACCAATATCCCAAGAACAGGTGTTAGTATTTGTCCTAGGAAAACACAGAAGGCTGAAGTTTCTACTTCTCTGTCTCCTATCCTAAGGGATACTAAACAAAAAACAGAAGGCTAAAAATATTTTTTTTCCCATGTTAATCATTGTTTCATTTCAGATGTGAAACTGAATTTCTCTCAGCACACAAATATAAACAGGTGATTTCTGGTTTGTTGTTTTCCTTTAATGCTCATACAGACATATATGCGAATACCTTAGGGTATGGCTTTTGATCAGCATACTTTTTAATTTTCTTCTTTGGTATGGGTTCACTCTTTGACTTTGTAAAACATCAGTTAAAAACTGCACTCCCAGGAATTTTGCTGAATACAACACCATGCATTTACACAGAGAGCATCTAAGAAAAACACACCTCCCTCTGCCAACACTAGCACTCTGAGATTTATATCGAAGTTCAAATGATATTTCCTACAGGGAAACGCATAGGCCATCCAAGTTAAAGTATGAGGTGGAAATAAAGAGAAAGACAACCCCAAGCATAGCAAGTCTTTTATCATAAATCACCAGCTACAGTAAGAATGCAATATGAAGTCTCCTTTTATTAAAAGTCTCTCAGCATTCACAACTTCATGACGGCAGTAAACAGTGTTTGTAAGAAAAGGACATTACAAAAAGGTCACCAGCTAGCACAAAGACTGTTTCAGAGTGCCACATCAAGCCTGTACAGAATTGATAGAGAAATAATAAGAAAACTAAGCTAAAATATAAAGCCAACAACTATGTTATCTCTCTCACTCATCTTCATACCCATAAACTGAAAGAATGTTTTACTTAAAAATACCCACTGGTTTCTATTTCTAGAAAGCAGTAGTTACTAAAGTTACTTTAATTTGTCCCATCTCAACTCCAGTTATCCATGGGCCATAACTGCATCCCTATTTTATTTCTTTTAGGCCATCCATATACTTTTATATGCCAGTAGGTAGGCCCCTGTGATATGCCCCCCAAAATGTTGCTGTCCCGTGCCAATAGCCCCATATGCCTTTTAATTCCTCCTTTCAGCCATAATTTCTCCTTTTTCCTTCTCTTCCCCTGTGAGATTGGTTTTCCCTATTCTTCCACTATGAACAGCAGTATCTATGTCCTCCTTACGTTGTTCCCTCTGCAAACAGGTTGTTTCCAATGTTCCTTTACCTCAGTTTCATTCAAATATTCCGTTTTCTTATTTTCCAGAACCCTTCTCTACCAGCTAATCTAGCACACCTTGTGCCTAGCAATCTCTATTTCCATAAAATTTGGTTCTTAGGTGTAACTTCTTTCTCTTCCCACCTG
Source organism: Falco cherrug (assembly GCF_023634085.1). NCBI lineage: Eukaryota > Metazoa > Chordata > Aves > Falconiformes > Falconidae > Falco > Falco cherrug. The sequence continues at coordinate 17,510,943 of NC_073711.1, forward strand.
TCAAAGAAGCAAGGGCCTCAAATGAAGTTCAAATTAGAGAGGCAGGCATGTTCAAAATAACTAAAATATTTGATCCTTTGCACACCTTTTAATTGAAGTGTAGAACATAGTTTTGTAGCTGCTAAAAAGTTTGCATGGGCTCAACTGCCTTTTCCTTCTGTAAGTTTTCTATTAAAGGCTATTAAATACAAATGCAAAACCTCTAGCTCAAAGTCCTGAAGCCAAAAGTTGCCAAAAGCAAAAGATATTACAGGGAAATATTATTGCTGTCCATCTTGCCTTTGCACTTCTCTTTTGCCATCCACTATGGGAAAAGCATACACCAGTAGAGATAGTACTATTTGATCTGCTCAAAATAATGTAAGAATGTGTGTATTTATTTGTTTCCAGAGAAACGCCAGTTAAGCAATTACGGTCTCCATCTGTCTGCCTGCCAGTACTGCATGTCCCAATACAATTTTGGAATCAGCAAATTAATCTTGACAAAGTTATCAGGGATTATTTTATTCTTACAGGTTTTATGAAAATCTGGCTGCTGGGTGCAAGAGAGACCCAGAGTACAGTGGGGCAGTAAAACTACACGCTGTGGTTGTCAGCACAGACTGCCCAGCCAGCACTCGTACACACAACACCCCAACTAGCAGTTGCCAGTGCTGCCACCCCTTGCCAAAGAAGGTTAGCACAGGACGGGGGAGCAGGAGCACTGAAATTACTCCATTATCACTCTGAGGGTAGAAACTATGAAAAAGGAGACCAAAAAAAAAAAAAACAAACCCACCCCGAAAAACAAAAACCAACAAAAAAACACAAACCAAAAAAACACCAGGAAAAAAAAATCAACGTCAGTAATTACTTCACATAATCCTTTTCCAGGTCAGTCCTGGTGCTTGCCTATCAAACTCTATTGCTACATGAGAAAATGGGGGTATTATAATAACCAGTACTGAGAGAAATTTAAATTACACCAATTAAATCCTGCTCTTCTCATTCAGGTGCTGAGCTTGATGAAGGAGGCAAGATAAGCATGCCCTCTGTAGGCAATACAAAGTGGAAGACTCTTCACCTATGAATGCTGGGGCACACGTACACCCCAAGTGTGAATGGACAAGGAAGCTCGCTCTCCAAGAAGATATAAAAAGCAAGTAGCATTAAACAGCCTGAAACAGCCTCCTGCGAAAGGAATTTCTTCCTAAAAATCAGTCATGTCAAAGACGGAGCAGCTCAAACAGTAATATTTTTAATACAACTTCTTTAAGAGCTTACACATGTGCAACAAACTTCCAACATGGAATTAGTCTGAAGAGCCAGAGATTTGAAAGACTAAGTTTTTTATTTATACATTTATTTATTTATTTTATATGGGATGGGAGGGGATTAACTGATAGGTAGCTTCCCTTTGGTGCCATTGCTGGAAGGGGATAAATCTTACGTTAATACTTTAAAGTATCTGTATTCATTTCTAGCAGCCCAACTAAAGGTTTGCTTCAGAGTTCCTAAGGCATTTATTCTTACAAATAAATGCAAACTAAGGAAACAAAAGTAATTTGCTTTTCTTCAGCTTCTTCCTTCCTTCCAAAATGTGAATGAAAAAAAAATCTGCAAGAATGACAATTCTGTTGCAACAGAGACAGACTTTCAACAAGGTCTTGATTCAAAGTCCATAAATAAGATTTCATAACTTAAACCTGAATCGCCACTAACAATAAAACAAAAGGGTTTTAACTAAAAAAAGGCCTCCCTCTGGATTTGATACTATTGTGTATTATAAAGTAGAAAGCCAATGGAGTAAACTGTTCTTTATAGAAGATGCTGTAGTTTATATGCAAAAGCACACTTCTGTTTTTTGCAGCCCAATAACAACAAACAGAGAAAACATGCATTATTGATTAGTTGTCATCTTTTGAATTAAAAATAGTGTTGAAATTGTCCACACAGTTACTATGAATTTAAAGCTTTCTCCGATCATTGTAAATGCAAATCTGGCTTCTAGCATGGAAAAGAAAATACAAGGTCTTTATTAGAACTAAATTTTTGTAGTAAAAAAAACAAACATAACTAAACCAAATGCCAGATATAGATTGAGAGCAAGTGACTTGGTTGCCAGTGATAAATTTGTGGTTTTAATGACATATAGGTAGCCAAGAAGCAGGAGCTGGATGAAAAAATTTGCAGAGGACACAGACATTAGTTCCCCAGGCTCACAAAGCTGTGAAATATTGTTGTATTTTTCAGTAGAAGATCTTCCAGCTCTCTTTTTTTTAAACTATATTTCTCTTTTCACAGGAATTTCCTGCTGCCAAATTGAACAGACCCTAGACCACCTTCTTGGTTCCAGTAAAACTCACATTCAGTGTGTGTTTCACTCTTTCTAAATGCTGCATACAGAGCCTGTGAATCTAACTAAGGACACTTAGCTTAGTCACTTGATAATATGACATCCAGAAGTGTTAAACTGCTTGACCTTAATCCCTAGTAAGGACTCTTGATTCTGGGGCCAGTTACCTTACTAAATGCAGCTGGAGCTGATTAACACCAAACAGTTCTGACTGAGCTACAAAATACTTTCCTTTTTGCTTTCCCTTCTCCCTTTCACTCTCCTCTACACACACAAACATCCCAATCATTGCTCTCTCTGGGGTCACCTTTCCACCTCTTAAAATTCTTTTCTTTTCCCTCACAACCCACCTCTGAGGTCTCCCCACTCCAACTCCAATGAAGTCCCCAATCTATAAACTACCTCCATACAACACCCAAGCTGCCGCCTTCTCACCTGAAGATTCTCTTCTGCCTTTAGTAATACCTTTTAAGTTTTTTTCTCACCCCTATGCCCATAAATGAAGGCCTTTTTTAGTATCTTGTCTATTATTCTCTATCCACTGAGAAATGAACACGTTTTAACAAATCTAGAATGCATGAAAAATTCATTCATGTATTTGTTCAAGTCTTTTACGACACAATTATGAATCCTTGATTTGCCATATTTTAGAAACTGTCCAATTAATAGCAGAAATCCTAATTTGTAAAAAGCAAATTGACCTACTGTACTGTTCAAGATGGTATCTTTATTTAGAATGAGTTTAGAGAGGAATCCAGAAGGATGTTTAAAAAATAGACATTATACCATTGGGAGATGTTTTATTCATAGAGACATTGTGAGAAAAGGATTGAAAACACTGAAGATGGCTTAATTATAATCTTGAAGTTAATGAAACAATTATGTCTATTTCTCTAGGCAATGTATGAACTTTTAACATAGGCTGGGTCAGTACTGGGCTACAGTTTTGGGGGAAAGAATTAGAAGTAATGAGATTTCAGGTCTATTCCATTTTTCCCTGGATTTATCTGGTTTGATTAAAGCAAAACTATAAAACAGTAGAAAAATTATTTTCTAATACTAATTCCCTGCAATTCCAGAACAGGCAACATTGTTTGACCTTTAGGTAACAGTACAGAAATTCAACAGAGCTGTGGAAGTGCATTTTCCAAGTAAAAGTAAGGACTTTAAAACAAGGGGCAATCCTTTACCCATCCAAAGCAGATATGTAGAGAATGAGGAGGAAGTACAAACTCCTCTTTCATCTTGTGCCTTCCTGTGAAGCACAGCTGTGATGGTACAAATATAAACAGAAGATAAAGAAACTATTACCTGGTATAGGAAGAAGTATTTAATGTCTAGGAGTACCAAGAGTTAAACGGGTTCAGAGGCCTACTAGTAGATGTGATCAAAAGCTGCAACCCAGAAATACCTATAAAAGATATCATGAGAGGCACTTAGAACACTCTTCTTAATACCTTTGGAAATATTTGGTTAAAAACTTTAGAGTTGCAATTGCTCTGAAAGTCACAACAAATCTGGCATTAATACCTTCTGCTTTTTTAATTACAGGTGAGGTGATCTAGTTCAACTGGAGCTAGTATGTTCTACATATCACCCCAGACACAAAAAGCAGTGTAAAATGATTGATTGGGGCACATTCAAAAGTTACATAATGCTGTCATTGCTTTTTTTTTCCTTTGTTCATATTCTACTTATTTGTTGCTGAATGCTACACTGATGAAAATCAACTACTGACTTAATTTAAGTCAAAATTTTTAGCAGTCGCAGTATGGCCAAAGCTATAGAGCCCACATTTTTTGTAGCCCAATAAATAAAGCACAGCTGTTCCTTATAACAGGCTTCATGTTAACACAGGTCTCAGGTTTTGTCTGATCCTTCCTGGGCTGCCTGAAAAAAAGATTGGTTTCACCTGTTAAACTACCACAGCTGTCTGACAACCACTGCCTGACTTATTCTAGGCATGCATGACTGTGGTGTTACATTTATTGCTATATACATATATATATTCTGTGCAGAATAAACCGTCTATGATCCTACTATAATAACGTAATGTAAAGAAGTACAGCCATACGATAATAGTAGAGGTCTTGAAAGCGCAGGCGCAATATAACAGATGTCAGATTAAACAAGCACTGGTCAATTATTGTCAAATGCAACATAACCTTAGGGACTGGGTGAGTCTAGTTTTAGGAATAAAGTGAACAGAGATCAACTATATATGTGTAAACATGTAATATGTAATTAATTCAGATATGGCATATTTGCAGACCAATGGCACAAGAACACAGCATAAAACACACTTAGGCATATAAACAGCACTCACACAAAACTGACTCCCAAAGCAGAGCCAGGATCAAGAAGCCACCAGCCTCAAGCTGCTCCTGGTAAGGAGCAGAAAGCAGACCCCACTACCAACGGCCTCTTTCACACAAAGGACTGGGACACTGAAAATTCTTCCAACTGAGGTTACACAGTCATATTGTTGGGGTGGTGCAGCAGACAATTTTTGTTTCCTGTGTAGTTCATATACCCCATATAACCTTAGAGGTTAAGAGTCTCTAGCAAAAGCACATACGATTACTCTGCTTCAGTTCATATGCAAGGAAAAAGGAAAAACAATCAAACATCCATGTAAAATTTCAACATTTAGCATGAGCCAGAAATGAAATGCAGGATTTTGTTTTCTTCACAAGAGCTCAAAGTAAAAATTTATAGCATGGTTTTAAAGTAAAGAATATAAGATACCATTAGTTCACTTACTCTATACTGGACATTTGGGATTTTTTATTATATAGTTTTGGCCTAAGCTATCTGACCTGGAAAAACTAATTAATTATTCCACACCTTAGTTTGCCCATCTAAAAGAAAAACACTCTCACCTGAAGAGCCTTGGGAGGCAACTGGTATTTTATTTTATTTTTTTTTTTAATAGAAGTGCAAATTCATATTTCAGGTTTACAAACTGCAATGCATTTCAAACAACTGGAATTCAGATAAGCCTTCTTTGATTGTCCAGGGAGAATTCTGGAGACTTTCTGTTGTCAAAACTAGATTTACGTTTAAGGAATATAATTTCCACAACTATTTACATTGTTATGTGAAATCTTATGTTTTTGTTATTTGTAAACATATGATTTCTTTATTAAAGGAAAAAAAAATCACTCATTATGCTGCTTGAGGCATATGTTAACTCTGTGGATGAGTTTTGTTTCTTTTATTCATGTTAGGATTTACAACTGAGCAAGATACAGCCCAATGTTTTTAGAAATCATGGTATAATATAGGAAACTACTTCAGCAATTCTCAAGATGATTCTTCACTTATTACTTTGCAGGGGAAAACAAACAAAAACCACAACACACCAGCTGGGCTAAAAATCTCTTCAGCTTTTACTCTGACCCATATGCAATTTATTTTTAAATGGGGTGGAAAAAAACCACGAATTTTTGGAGTTACCTAAGTATTAAGAACATAAGTAAATAAAATGTTTCAGCTATTAACTGTGCCTCAGATGTTTTCTCCAAATTAATACATCTTAAAAGGATGTTTGAAATAGCAGCATACACACCTGGCATAGTGAAAAGAAATGCTTTTTAAACAGAGATGTAAGGATGTGGAAATAAAATGTAAGGTCAGTACAATATTTTGTATTGAATCATTTCCTTGAGAAGATGTTGAGATTGTTTTGGGTGCCCTGATCCTCATAGCAAATCTGTTCTTTTCTAACTAGCACAGGAAAAGTAAGTAGGAAAAGTCCATCTTGCCAAGAGGAAAGAAAAAGTGCAAAATAAAAGGTAATTAGTAGTCATTCTCTTATGGCATAGCTAAAAAAAAAAAAAGTTTCAAATGCCTTGCAAACTTATACTTCATTGCAGTTATTTCACCTGTCCTTTAAAAGCAGGATGCAAGGACACATTGCATTTACTGCAGAATACTGGCCCTGGCAGTTACTGTGGGGCAGCAAACGCACAGTGAATTCTTACCTTTACCAAAATATGTACTGCAAAGGCACTGGTTAGCATATTTTATGTTCACAGCACTCTGACTTACACAGAGCAGACACTCAGTATCAGAGTCATGCTGTACCTGGAGAACAACTTGCTAAGAAACTCATCCTGCTACTTGAAATACCTCCTACCAGTCTAGCAAGATTTGCCCCACACAGCTAGGTTAGGTACAGTAGTTACCTCTTAAGCAATTAAACAAGTACACTGTTCATGCAGTACCCATATGACTTCTGTGTTTACTGGTCCTGTGGCTTGCTTCATTTCCTTCAGTCACCCACCATATCAGTAGAAAACATGCGTATCAGAGCAGCTAAGAAAAACTGAACTTATACATGTATATTTTTAAAAGTTTGTTCTTTTTAAGCAGTGTTACCATCCCATCACCTTCAGCCATCAACTAAGACCAGCTGCAAACTCTGTCACTCCATGAATTCTCATGTACAAACACACTGAACAAAATCTCAGGCGGTGTTTCAAAAAAAGCCAACGGGTGATCCCACACTGTTAAGGTGGCTGCTGGTAAAGGCACAGCTGTATGGGCATGACTGGCAGGAAAATGAGGCCTTTAGAATTAGAAAGAAAAGTTTTGTCTGTTTTGGCACGTAATCATTTTCACTAAAAATATTTTTTACAAGCTATGTCATATTTCATATTTAATGATGCTCCTCAAACTCAGAAGAGTGGAGCACTGCAGCAGGGGTCTGGATTTTTCAAAAGAACTAGTTGAAGTTTACCCCATTTTAACTGAGTTTTGGAGCAAATTTTTATTGGAGAGCTAATTACAGCAAACTGAGAATGCCTCCAGTTTAGAAGTTACTTAATCCCTCATGGTAGAGCTGTGGGTGCTGACTTTCTTACCCTCTAAAATGCAAGCTGTTAAAAATGCTAATTGTCTGAATGCACAAAGTTCTCCCTTCAAAGAGAAATAAAACTGTTTTGAAAGGCAGCTTTTGAATACGATCTTGATTCTAAAGCAGCCTATTTAGAGAAAATGGGATCCATAAATGTCAACACCACCTGTAGTCTGCCTGAAAAATGTGCCTGCTTTCTGACAACAGCATTGATAAGCCACAGGCACACCAGAACAAACATCCCTCACTTTATCTGTTACATACAAGTTGAAGGAGGTGGTGGTTACTAGTAAACTTTCTGTTCCTAATTTGTTTCAAACAGATATCTGCAAATACAAGTATAAGCATCAAAACAATGCTAAACAAAATGCAGTAGATTAGCATTTCCACCTCAGAAGCCAAGAAAGTTCGGAGAAACCTCCTTGGGTTTAGTGACAATCTCTGTAAAACAGTGCAAAAACACGCAACATAAAAGGTAAGTTGTCTTCCAAGTGCATTGTGACCATGAGAAAAATTGGTATGACATGGTCTGTGAGAAGCAGACACACTGACAGTGCAAAACCCTGTGTTCTGTCTTCTTCTTAGAGAAAGGACATGACAGAGTCAACCTTTAGGAAGACAGAACAACTTAACAAAGGTTATAAATAAATGTATTTAGATTATATTTTACATTAAAGCATTGCATACAAATTATCGTTACTCCAATTATGAAGAACAAAATTTTGATATTGTGATAAGCACAGCGAAAAAGAGCAAAGGAGGAATAGATATAGCTAGTAAAGTTTTTTGTCTCCTAGAGATTTCCTGGGGGAATTGTTAATAATGGATGTCATTTTTCTACAGGATTTTCTGTCAATAAGTCATGATGAAATAAACCGGTGGCTTCAACCATAGAAAATAAACAAACACTTCCAAACAAATCAAAGCCAATAAAATTGTAAAAACTTTTGTGATCGTTTTTGCAATGAAAGGTAATTATGACAATAGAAAGGGATCCGAATGTAATGCTCTAATGAACATTTTTCTGTTGTTCCTTGTTTTGATTGCCAGGTTATTTGTAGGCAAAGAAACAGGAACGAAAAATGAAACCTGAAGTCAAGCAGCATCGCAGCCCTCTGTGAAATATTCATTACTACTTGAACAGAGCAATTTCAGTGTTGCTCTGCATGAAAACCTTTTGAAGGGAAGAAAAAAAGGAAAAGAAAAGCACGGGGATCACAGAAGTTACCATGCAAAAGTAAGGTCAACGACCCATCTAGATCAATATCTTACTGAGAATGGCCAGGACTTGTGAATATGCAAACCATTTTCTAGCAGATTAGTACAGTGATTACAAACACCTGGAGATACAGCAGAAAACATACAAAGGGTTTTACCACCAGGAACCCCGCTCAGACTGGAGAGTCACTGAAAAGTTGTTTTGTTTCATGTTTTCCCCCACTGCTCCTCTACAAAAGTCAATACACCTCAACCATGCAAAGTCTGGATCATTCATGCAGGTCTTCAGACTGTACAAATTCCTCTGGGGTTGCAAGAGCCGAGTGAAAAAACATCTAACATACAATTTAATACTTCCCCACACCAGTTCAAGATCACTTCCCACAGTATGTTAAGCGTGCTGTCCAATTCAGCTTCAAATAAAATCAAGCCAAAGGGCTTCAAAACCACTTCAGACAGATTATTGCAAAGCCTAATACATTTTATTGGTTCTAAGTAAAAGGCTTTCTTTCATTAGTTTAATTTAATTCCCTTAGTGAGTTGCTATTCTTTTGACTCTACCAAATACTCCAATTACTCCACAGTGGTTATGAAAGCGCCTTTGAACACTTGTTGATATTTCCTTTCAGTTAGCCAGACTTTTGAAAATCTAGGCCAAACTATCTATTACTGTAAATCAGCATAGCAAAATTGAAATTCATTACGGCAAACATGAATCTAGCATACTGCAAGAATCCAGGTGGAGGTAGGATTAAAAGGACAGGTAAACAATACACATGCATTGTGTCTCACCTGTTCATTTTGCCATTAAAAGATGAAAAAGGATAAAAAGTTTTATTTCAAAAACTAATAATACCTCTTATTCTTCAAAAATAGCTTGGGAAGTACTTGCAAATTTATTTTGGTTGTCCACATTCCTATTCAATTTTTTTTTCTTTCTCCATACAACTAAAGTGGTGGCTGCTTAAGTTTCAAACAAATACTAGAAGATTAACTGTTCCTGAACATTCGACAGGGCTTTCTTAACCTGTTTTTGCTAATTTCATAGATAAAATAAACTTCTGTGAAGAGGTTATTTTTATCAGTTCTCATTTTCTCTTTCAATTAGTAGAGATGCCTGTACTTTGCATGAACCAGTTGAGCTACTTTTATTCTTTTTACCTAGTACAAGAACTGTAAGATTCTCTGGAGCCTTAAGACATGCATAAAATCAGACGTTGCTTTGACATGACTGAAATTCTCTTCATTTGTGGGTGGGTTTGTTTTTTTTTTTCCCCTAAATGTTTCTGTGGTTTGGTTTTTTGTAATCATCTCATCACATATACACATTAATATTGGTTCAACCATAAATGAAACCAAACTCTTTAACAGCCACTGAACAAGCAGAGCAGAGGCAATAGGAGCAAAGATTTCCCCTGTCCCAAGCTGCCCCACTTACATTCCTCAATACACATTGAAAGTCATATCATTTGTAGGCACAGATGAAAAAGCTTGTACAATTTGCATTGAGACTATTATAAAAGACATAAAGTGGTGGCAGTTAAAAATGGGAATCCTTGATTTTAACAGTAAAAAAAGAAAAAAGGACATTTGCCTGAAATGTTATATATTCTGGCTCCAGCTTCATAGACCTATATTTCAACTAATAATCTAGAACTGAAGTGGAGTTAATACAGTACAATTTGAATCCTATTGTAATAATTACTCCATCAAGTGCTACAGAAATGCCTGAATCATACTAGAATTGATATATTTTTTCCTTATGTTTTCCATATAATTCTACTGTAGAATACCTGAATAAAATCGGACAAGATAGGCCAGAAAAACCCCACAATTTTTCCATGGAACTGGTTTCTTTCCTTTCTGACTTGGATCTTGCATAAAAACAGTCTTTTTGCTACTTTTGACATCCACTATTAGCTGAAAGTCAGATAAAGAGCAAAAAGAGGAAACAACTTCGCAATGTCATCTTCTATAGCCGATATTTCTTGCCAGGACATAGGTGAGCAAGGATCATCTCCCTCAGCAAGAAGAGAAGGCAGATGTTTAATACTGAGATTTTTCTGTGTAGACAGAGCCTGGCACCGAATGGAGTTTGTGACATTGCTTCAGTTGCCAGTGGCTCAGAACAGGGGGCTCCAATTTTCATCTCAGAATCACTTGTGCAGTTCTTGGATTGTGTTAGTTTCCATGGTTTTCATGCCCAAATGTGTTCATATTAACAAGATCACATAATTGAGTTTATAATGCTTCGATCAAATAATTGAGTATTGCACTTGAATATTTTATAATGACTTGAGAGAAAGCTTATTTTGAAGTTTAGTTCTTGTGGTACAATATCAGTTGCAGAAAGCTGATTTGTTCTTAATGGAGAAAGTTCTTAAAAAAAAAATACACTGCAGCCTAAGAAAATCTCTAATTAATGTTATATATCTGGTCAAAATAAGAGCCACCTTTAGTGGTAGACTCTCATAGACAATGCAAAATAGATAAGACTTCTCATTGAGGAAAGCTCCTGAAGCACCAGGAAAACTGACAGCACAGCCACTTTTTTTTTTTTCTTGTCAGAGGCAAAAAAGAAAGGTTACCTTCAGTAGCTAAAAGCATTCTTCCACTTAGTCATACACTTATATGAAACAGGGTAGAAACCAGGCACCTCAAAATTCTAGATAAGTATATCTTATGAGAATTAACATATTTGCAGCTTCCATCTGTGATGTCATTAAAGCTCCAATCTGTTCAAAACCAGAAAGTCAGGCCGGAGTGGAAGCATCTCAATCTGATTTTCATACATCTTAGAGATAGTTACCCAGATTTCTAATTTAATAGCAGTTTGGGTCAGCTATAAATTCTACATTCTATAACTGTCAGACTACTTGCTACCATAATGAACCAAGATAAACAACAAACATTGAAATTTATTAAAAAAGTGGGTATTTGCTCAAGCCCACTTCTGTTTTGAAAAGAATAAGTTGTGCAAGGTCTCCAGATGGCAGAGAGAAAATTCCAAGGCATGATGCAGAATACTAGCTTGGATCCAGGAAGCACAACATTCCTGTTAACAGTATCAGGCTTGGTCTGGTAAGCTCTGTCTTGCTAACGCTGCCCTGCTACTTCCACTTCCAGAGGCTGCAGGCACAGGGTTCTTCACAGGCATCAAAGTGTGGTATAAACGGGCTTTGAGTTGCTTCTAACTTACCCAGTCAAAGAGGACAAAGTTCTGCTTATTTAAGAGAAAAGTTGGGCTAATTTTTGTGCCTCAAAGATGTTTCCCTCCCCCCACTCCATCCCAAAGTTTCAATCTCTTCCTTTACAACTTTTTGGAAAAAATAAACTTAACTGGATTTCTTACAGAAATGCCAAAGGAAAGGTTAAACTGCTCCTGTCTCATTCATCAGAATTATTTTCTTCCTCTTACCGTACTTTTTCTTTCTGTGGTACAAAATAAAGCAGCAGATGATTTGAAATAACACTAAATGACATACACAATAATTTTATTTTCAACCAAAGAAATCTGCAGTTAGATCATCTACAAAAACTGCTAATAGTTGACACTAGAATTTTTCCCTATATATCTGATTTCTGACATTCAAGAATGTGACCTTCAAAATTCATATCCTTTTGAGCCTGATTTTTTCTGTTCCTTCTTGTTTAACAGTTAACTATCTCCTAAGCACACACTGTATATCAAAGTAAAGAACATAACATAGACCTTACTTTGTTTTTCTCCATTTGTTCTACTTCAAGTTTTCATCTGATCTGATGCATCTTCTTCAAGGAGATGTTTAAACAAAATTCTTTCAAGTTAATAAGATTTTTCCCGTACTTATGTATTTATTTTAAAACAGCAGCTGTTATGTCTCAAGCTCTGGCTGTTTGCTGTACCTTCTGTGATTTCACAGCAGCTGACCCGAGTTGAATTTGGCATATCTAAGCTTTTAAAGCAATACTTACCATGCTTTATTCCACTTAATTGCACCTAATGTGGGGGCAGCAGGGGAAGAGTTGTAGAATTTAGGCACCTTTTCTGTTACTAATTTTAGGTAGGGGGTTTTTTGTTGTTGTTGTTTGGGGTTCTTTTTACATGCCAAATCAAGGACATAAACCTGACCTGTGATGAATTAAAGTAGCCTACCATGAAACAGCAAATAATCATTGAAAGAAAGAGCGGCTCCTCTACCTGAAAAGCAGATGAATATCTCTGTACGTATAAACACAGAAGACACTTCAGGTATAAGTGCCTTTAAGTGCCCACTTTCCATTACTTCTTCGGAGAATTTAACTATTTCCAGTTTCCAGCAGGAATGCAATTCCAATTGCAGTACTAGAGGCAAGCAAGAGACATGAAAACACAAGCAGTGAAATTAGCTTTTGAGTTGCCTAACCGGTCAAGAATTCAGATCCAAACTTACAATTTAATGACTTAGGCTGTGTCTGAAACATACGTATCACAACTAAAGAATTATTAAAATATATAGGCTTAGTTTCAAGCACCTTCAAAAAACTAGGATATCAAGGAGTTTAGCATCTAAGTTCCCATGTCTGTATAATGGAGCTTGCATTTTAGATTTTTTTTTCTACCAAGGAAATGAGTCACCTATAAGCTGGATGAAAGAAGCGGACACATGATTGTAGAACTGTTGCCTGAAACTGTACTCTGCCACTATCTAGCTCAGGAGATAAACACTTTTCTCAGAAATTCAGCTATTCCGATATTGTGGTGGTGTTTTTACCCAAGCTTCGGTCACAGGAATCCTGGTGGTCATACCTACAGGAGGAGTAGCTAGCATACACTTTTTATTTGTACCCAAAAAGAACTAATGACAAAAGACTTTAAATTTATACACCTAAAGCCCCTGAGTAGCTTTCATTGTAAGTGTGCAATGTTCTCTACTATCTTAGCCTCTTTTGAAGCACAGTAAATCTGCCACGACTGGTTTATTTATATGAGCTAGATAAAAATGAAAACCTAGGAAATTCAACAAAGAAAATACACTTTAATAGAAACAGAGGTTACCAGCGCTTAACATACAACATTTAGCCTTGAGAGGGGTAACAGGAGACACTAAGTCGTAGCCCACTCCTATCTCTTCCTTCACATTGACACTTTACCCTTTACCTCGAAGACTTTCTAGCACTGCTTGCAAAGCTCAGTCTTCCTACAAGGACAAGTCTGTAAGAAGGCAGAACTAAAGGACTCTTTTCTTATCCCAAGGAGTGGTGACAACAGTCACGGTATTTCACTGCTGTTTAAGGTCTCTGGAAACATTGTCAGATTTTATTTTTTTTTTTCCCCAGAGGAAAAGGAGAAGGGAATCTTCTACTGGGACTCATTATGTCTTGGAAAAGCAAAGATGCAGTCTTAAAGGCAGTCAATTTCTAAATTCAATATTCCACTCACAAAAAGCTGATGCAGCTGTTAATTCTCTAATTTGCCACAAAACTAGAAAATCTGTGGGCCTGAGGAATGGGTACAAAGAACACAGTCTAATCACCAAGAACTGACCTATTCTCCTGACCTATATATAAATCTTGACTATATCAAATGCCACCAGGGCAACAAATCTAGCTCTTAGCAGAATTATTTCCAAGGAATTGCAGACAAAACAGGAGGAAGAGGCTCACCAGCCATTATAAAACCAACTTAATTCTCAAAAGCACAGGCAAACTAACGCTTGATTAAATCTGTGCGGCAGAAGGGTGTCACTAGCACAAGCAAAAGACTAAAAGTAACATTTCAGTAACCCACGAGACAACAGCGTACACTTTCCACTCCATTCTGAAAGAAAGAAGGCTGGGATAAGGCAGAAAACAGGATGGTATTTTAATAAAACCTTCAGAAAAGGAAGAACCCTCAATATTTTCTTGTGATGAGGCTAAACACTACAAAGACTAATTTTACTACAGAGTAGATTGGGAAGTAACTTACTGAGGGCAAGATTCTTCAACTTCTGTCAATGTTACATTTGTTACCAGTGTTGTGGCGATGTCCATGGGTGTTAGTAAGATGAAGACCGCATTGTAGTAGCCACTGTTAAATATTTATGGGCAGTACCCAAGGATTAAAACACTCTTGAAAAAATTAAAATAGCTTACACATTCCCAAGTATGATCTTTGAAAGCTGAATTTTCAACATAAAAGCACTTTGAGCTACTTGAGTAACATACAGAGAAGTGAAAACTACTGTAGGCCAGATGAAAGATATGTTGCTTGTCAGTAACACTGGCTTTTTTTTTTTTTTTTTTTTAATCCCTACAACTTTTCCTACCTCTGTCTAGGAAATAGAAGAGAAAGGTGCATGCTGAGGGCCTAAGAGACTCATCATCTTGCCTTCCCACTCATAATCTTAAAATGACTGTCAAAAGATTTTTAATTTCCTCTGCTACGGAGATCAGGTTAATCTTCAGTGATAGGTGTTAACAAAATCCTATAATCAGAGCTAAGTTCTCTGCACTGAAACCTAAAACCATTGACATCCATCATTAGTAATTATTCCTATACCCAAATAAACCTTTTTATATGACAATCACTACATATGTTAACTATAATTCTGAAATGCATGTGTTACTACTGCATTAAGTATTAAGTATTTACAATTTGTTCTGGACAGGTAGTGAGCCATTTGGTTTTAGAAACTTCAGGATTTTTCCAGAATCTGACAGTAATATGCAAGAATTCTTGAACTGGAAGTGACTCATACCAAAATCCCTAAAAATCATTAGCATGAAGATAGCTGATCAGATCCAATGAAGGCTTTGTGCATCCCTCTGCCTTAACATTCACTCTTGAATTTATTTTCTCTTGTACAGCCTAAAGTAACACCAGAGTCCATGAAAGCCTCCAAACCTACTAACAAGCACTGAAAGCCAGATTTCAAAGATGATAGCTAAGTGTTTATGTAGTGTTGATTATCTGCTAATAGATGTATTGTCCAGCCTGTATGTTATCTACTGGTGATACTCTAGTACCAGAAAACATTCACCCTTGCCAATTTAATTTTCTGTTTGAACATGTACAATGAAGTTTTTCCTTTGTCCTGAGGTCTCATTTGTTGCTTCAGATACACATAGTAATCTTTCTGTGAACAGTCCCCAAGCCAAAAATTAACCGTACAACCTAGTCAGGAAAGAGTACTTGATAACTAAACACAAGAAAATCATGCACCATGTGTAGAAAACCACAGAATTGTTAGAACTGTTCTTCTGTCTCTGATGGACAGTATTTCAAATATTTTTCTGAGACATATCACAGAACAAAATTCTGCTGAACCCTGAATAGAAGGGCATCAAGGACTGCAAAGTCAGTTTTTAACTCTGCATTTTAATAGTCTCATGACACATGGATTCAAAAGGTGTGTTTATATCAGTATTCTAGGACTTTAGAAAAAATCTCACATTTGTAGCCCTCTCTTCTACACTGGCTGGCATTGCAGAGTGACCTAACAGCAGCTGAGCTGAATTCCTTTCAGACATGTCTAACCCAGAAAATGAACTCCAAGATCATATGTAATGTTATAAAAGCACTAAGAGACACTCAATTCACAAACTGGAACCTGTGAAGTGTGCAGAGTATGGACATCAGGTTCTCAGCACCATCATTTTTGATACCAGAAATCCTCTTGTACTGTGCTTTGTTAATTTGAAAGTCAGCTTTAAGGTCAACTATGATCTCAGTTTTTGAAATAAATAAACATTTCTATGCTGTCATTCATAATGAAAAAATGCTGAACAACATTAGTGCCTTTGTACAAGTTCTATGACTGAAAGCAGTTTACTTGAGAAGAGATGACTTTCACACAAAATCAACATTCAATCAGAGTAGAAACACATTTGCATTAACAGTGCATGCAGTTGTTTGGACAAGACAGATGCATGAGGAGCACTTGCTTCTAATCCAGGGCTAGCTTCTCCTGCTGCCTTGTTGTGGTACCTGCTACCTTTCCACAGTTTTAATTTTCCCCTAAACTACAAGTGTCTGAAGTAAAGCAGCAAGAGTAACTAAACCAGCAGGGAACAGAGGCCAGCCACTCCAGTGAACAGGAATGTTAGAGAAGCTGACACAAAAACTTGCACAAAATAGTTTGCTTTCCGCATCTCAACAACAACAACAAAATCACCCAGTTGTAAAAGTAAGATCTAATATACTCTGATTTTTATTCACTCTTTCTACATTCACTAATTAACATAGCTATCGTTATATCATTTTGTACCACTACTGACTTTTTTCCATACATATTACTGGTACCATGAATGATAAAATTGAATGTGTTGTTAGCCATTTGACTTTAAGACATATAGAGCAAACGGATTGTCAAGGGTTAATTCGGGTTATAAACACCTTGTATGTCCTGCTAAGCGCTTCCTTAAACACCGGCAAATCCTTTTGTTTAGACAAGGAATTTCACAGAGGAAGCACCTCCACGAGCTAGATGAGCTGCTAGGGAGCTCCTCACAGGCTATGAGCTCAGCAAAACTAGGGGAAAGGTGGGGGAGATCGTGACCACCCACTCAAAAGTCAGCCAGACTGAGCACGCAGACTAACACAGGAACCAAGAGAATTGCTTAAGAACTAGGAAACCGAGTACTAGGTAGTGAAAGTTGTGTAACTTGTAACCAATGAAGGCTGACTTCTTTGCTTGCTGAACTGTGTAAATAGTGTAAAGTTTTGACAACCGGGGAGCCAGGCATTTGTGGGTGACCGCCTAACTCCTTCCTTTGTGTGAACTAGAAAAAAGGAATAGAAATATCTTGACTCGGTGTGTGAATCTGCACTGCACACCAGGTTACAAGCCCGCCTATGGGACAACACTGACTTAGTTATAAGTGCTTCTGCAATACTGTAGCTTCTGGTGTTAAAACTAGGTCCACTATGGCTGGCATAATCCATCATCACATGCGCTTGAATTGACAACATTAAACAATCAGAAAAAGCAACGTTTTCAGTATGGAAATCCTGGTAACTGATATATCCTGTAATCTTGTACAACCATTTCTGCTGTGGCAGATAAATCATACTGTCCTACACTGCATGTTGAAGCACTGTAATGGCAGCAGGAATGAGATCAGATTTGTAGACTACTAAGTGAATAGATTGTCCAGAATCTTCCATCTCGCTGTGGGAAGATTTCAAGCTCACGTGGCTTTTTTTTGGCTGAGCTTTTGTAGTCTATTGTTTTGGTAGTAGCCTTTCTACCGTACCTTCTGCAAAGCAAGTTAAAAAGAGAGTGGGGAAAATTATTTATTAGACTGCTGGGAGGAGGTTGATTTTCTCTTAGAATATTTAGCAAACTCTTTCAAGTCTTTGTGGTTCAACATATTTAAAAAGTGTATGCTTTGGCTTTGATGTAGTTGAGTTCTTCATTTACTGCTAAAGTCTACATTCTTGGGTGATGAAATATTTACTGCACTTTCTCCAGGCTTAGGAATTAGTAGCCTTCTAGTGGTACTAGTACCAAAATTTCACATGGTGGCAATCTGCAAGAATATTAACTAAAAATATTTACCAAGAGAAGAACAGGATCGTAATTTACACTAGGAAGTAGAAGTTAAGGATAAACATTTACAGGAAAGCTCTTTTTATTCTTCTACCCGCTTAGCCATATTCTCATCATAATTCAGCTCTCAAAACTTGAATTTATAGCATGAAATAAAATCTGCCATCACAGCAAAACACCATGGTTCACATTGTGCCTTGAAGACAATGGAAATTTTCCCTCCCAGATGTTGAGGTTTCCTCACACCATGCTTCTACACTAGCAAATTGCACCCCAGATGCCCATCTCTCTACTCTGAGCTTGTCTCAGACATCTGAGATATATCACCAGATGTCAAGCTGAGACACCTAACAGCAGCAAGATATTGCTCACTGTGCTAAGTGTATAACACAGACCTGCTGTAAATTTTCCCACTTCTGTTGATTACTCATTAGTACTTCAGCTGGTTAGCGAAAGCACATGTGGGAGTTGCTGGCTGAACCCTGTTTCTCAGGGTTGATAGATGCATTTCCAAAAGTATGCATGACTATTTGTTCCCCTTGCACAAAGGAAAACAGCGGATGAAGGAGAACATAAGAATTTCAAGAGAGAAGGGTTTTCACCTTGAAAACAGATACTTACTATGGATTCCTCCCACTCACAATCTAAAAATCAGTCCCTTACCAGGTATCTGAAAGAATTACATCACTATAGTGACTTTTATTCAAGTGTAAGTGAAAGGTTTTCCACACCACCCAGAACCAAGGAAATCAAGAGTTACTTCACATTACACACCATGTTGCTGAATAAATTGAGATCACAAAAAGAGGCTACATAAAAGCAGAATAAGCAGAAAACAACTTTCCCAACTTCCCATTTTCACAAATTCCAAGAAGCCTGAGTCATAAATTACTACATCTGGCAATAACAGCACAAAAAAATTCAAATGTGAAATATCCGACAGCTTGATACACACGTTTGGACAAATTAACAGTCAGCATCTTCAAGCCACTGTTAAATTATAAGGTTTGTCCTCTCTCTGAGTACTGGTCCCTCTGTGCTGACTGGTTACTATCAACAAAAATGTTTTTCCTTCTTCAAAGGCACGTTGATTATACACAAGTTTAATACTAAGGGAGCTCAACAAGCAGCTTGCTGCACTTGTATAAGCTATCACATTTACAGCTCAACCTCACAGTTTCTGAAGAGCCAGAATACTTTCTATGGGCTACACTGGAAAAGCAATTCAATAGACTTCAATCCTTTCTACAAATTAGCCTTCAACTGGCAATTTATACCACAAAACTATTATAACAACTTGCTTTTCAATAGAAAACCGATTCAGTTGAAGCAATAGCTAGTCAATAGCATTTTCCAGGTAAGGGTAAGTACACACATTTGTCAATTTGCATGTCCAAAAAGGTCTTCATAGGCTATTAATGTATTTCCTACTCTGTGTATGCCGCTTTGGTATATTATGGGCCATCAAAAGTCTCGTAAAAAAATACAAAACCCCCAAACAAATGAAAACCCCACTTGCTTCATTCATTGATCAAGAACCACCATCCCATCACCCACGACTCAGCATTGAGGAATGGAAGAAATTTTCAGTCCTTAAATAAGCAGTCACCAGTCATCGTGAAGTGGGTAGACAGAACTTCATCTAAAAATAGCACTGCTTACAGATAACAGGATTAATCCCAAACATCATGTTTAATAAAAGCCTTGAAAAAGAGGAGGGGGAAAAAAAAAACCACGTTACTCAGAAACATGCCAACAAACCATCAAAGACAAAATAAATTCTTGCAAAAAAGGTAATTGTTTCAATATTTAATACACAATAGAAAAATATTCCTAACCCAATATGCTTTACACCATGTAATAATGAAAATTGCTTTTGCCGAGTCCAACAGAAAAGCCATAAACCTATATAAAAATCACAATTTACTAAAGATGCAAATGAAGAGTTAAGCTGGAAAGCAATACATTTCTAGTCCATTTAGAGCAGCTATGAATGGTTAATGACAACTAAACATCTTTAACTGGATGGTTTGTTTGGGACTGTCAAATAGAAAAGAATCTGGGGGGGGAACTCATTAGTATTCTTCATTCAGAATAATAAAATTTATGCTACAAGTCAGAAGACCTACATACCTTTTTCTTGTATTTTTGTGGTTTCTGTATAACTTTGGTCTACCTTTTCAGAGAAAATAGAATAACTTAAGGGCATTAAATTTCTTGGTTCTCCTTTACAAAAGCTTCTCATCTATCATGAGAATACCACTCATGTTCTCCTAATGTGCCTGAAATGTGTTTTTTTCATTTGGTTTTTATTCCAGAGGTCTTTTGGCTCATTCTGGCAATTTTGCAAACGCTGCCAATCTCTAGCAACAACCTATATGTCGTAAAGTTACATATTTCTTTTATCATCAAGTTACATAAGATAAATTTATCACCATTCAAAGAATGTTTTTAACACCTTTTCAGCTGTTAAAAAAAAAAAAAATCAGTTCCCAAGAGTTAAGAAATTCTGTGGGTTTCAAAATTAGGTATATGTTCCATTAGTGGCTGTATAAAACTCACACAGACTTTAGCTCTGCAAATTTTACTCTAATGTATAACAGAACAAAATGTGTAGCACCAATGGCAAGAGAAACTGTATCAAAAAATTAGATTAAAGAATTACTATAGAAAGATTTAAGCATAAGAGGAAGAACCCTGAAAATTAGAAGAACAGAACTGAAAAGCTAAAGAAAATTTATTTTGTCCCAGAAGCCTTCTTACATCTTGAAAGGCAGGTTTTGGGTGGAGAGGGGGAGGGTTTGGTTTGGGGTTTTGGGGGTTGTCTTTGGTTAGTTGTTTTTTGTTCTTCCTAACCACAGAGGTGGCCACAAATCAATGCAATGGAGAACTAAAGCTAATAGGAGTTGCGATACCAATTCCCTTAAGTCACAAGGCATTTTTCTTCATAAACGTCTCTAGTGGAACAGATATTTGTATCAAGAGATTAGTAAGAGCCATGCAAAACTATCAATTTTCTCTTTACCACGTCTGAGTGCTTCCAGTTAGGCAAGCTTCAGGGACTCACCTCACTCTCACTATCCGATCAAACTGTACAGTACACAATTACTGTGTGGAGTAGCATCAAACCTACCATGCTGAGAATGGAGGCCATGGCACACAGCTACACAATGACACTTTTTTACTTGACCCTCTCCCACCACCACCATGTGCCATATGGCTAGAGCAGGTGGAGAAGTTGCTGCTAACCTATGAGGTCCTAAAAACTGAACATAAATAAATAAAATGCACCAACAGGTATGTTCCCCCTCCTACCACCTTCTCGAAGCTCTGCTTCACAATTTCTAGATACTATGCAGTAACAGCAAAAACTAACAAAGAAGGACAAAGATGATTTCAGCTTTGTAAAACTGGCATTGATTTGCCATGAAACAATAATGAATAAAGAGTTCCAAACAGACTATAACCACTTAAGTTATTATTTAAAGGTGCAAAAATCTCCCATTCATAGTATTTAGCTTGCTTTCAATTATTTAGAAGATTGGTAATCTAAACTAATCATGGCAAGGGTTAACATACATTCTGGAGATACTAAATGGATACTTTAAGTCCAGATGTTGAGAACATTGGACATGCAAGTCAAAACTCAGTCACACTCACGAGTGAGAACTGGCCGATGATATGGAGATCAGAATGAACAGTAAATCCTGAGCACACAGAAAGCTGTAATGGCTCTAACGTATCAAGGGCTGTGGCAATTGCTCCAGACAGTATTTCTGAAAATTATCTATCTCAAAAGAGATAACAGTCCCTTAATTACTATAATGGCAAGAGTGCATTAGGTTCTGAAAAAAAAAAAAAAAAAAGTGTTGGTCATCACCAAATACACTTTTGTGGACAATAAAAATTTGAATTTAGAAGAATGTAGTGGAAAATAAATAAGACTGTGTGTAACTGATCAAGAATGTCCCATTTAAGGTGGACATGCTAAGTATAGACCATAGCGTGACAGTGTTAATTGCTAAAAAAAAGCAAACTGATTAGAAAACCGTAAATTCAAAAATACTGAGGTTCCTGTTGCAAAAGTTTTTAACTAACAGTTTTTAAGTGTAAGAAGCCATCAGAAATATTATTGATACAGTAATATCAGCCAGCTGGATGATTGGTTACAAAACTTGTGTTTGGGAAACAGACATATGTGCACCCAAAAAGTTTCCTGATGTATAAGGAAAAAGAACACATAAAAAGGATGTAATAAGAATTCTCTTGTCAATCATGGGCAATTCCATCTTAAATTCCTGTTGCCAGGCAATAAAATCATGTGGTGCTAAAGCTGTCTCTTTTATAGTCACTGTGTATTTCTATGCATTTAAAAATAAGCTGCATTGAGAGGAGACAGCCCTTGAAGTAAGAACCGACAGAGTACTGTTGGAAACCATAACAATCAAACCAACCCATACTGCCAACCTCAGACTGCACTATAATTATAAAAATTCCTCAAATACGGAATTGCTTGTTATATAAACAGTAGCAGAAAAGGTAGAACTGAGGCTGGACACCCCTTCATGGAGGTCAAAGCAAGACAACACACACTGCCAAAGGGAAAACAGCTTTCACTTAAAACTTACAAAACTGTAACAATCTGTAAAAGCCTTCAAAGTTCTCTACTTCATTTTCCCTCCAATTCTAACCTCCACTCTATAGCTTCCGACTGTACAGAGGAGAGAAGATTGCTCCATGGAGCTCAGAAAATGATGACATCCATGCTCAAATGGATACCAGTCCTCATCCTAACTTTTGGAGTACCACAGCCTACAGAAGTCCCCAAAGATCTCCACTCTGAAATATCCCCATTCCTAAAATCTAATATATAACTACAGCCTGATTTTAAGTTGTATAAAAATCAAATTATTAAGTAGTACTGAAGTGAGAAAAGAGAAGTGTCACGTCTCTGTCTTTGAAAAGTGAATGTTTTGTTTTCAGGACTCCCTTCCTCTAATTTAACACTCAGATCTTTAATATATCTGGCTACTTTAGACCGAATTTAAAGAAATACATGTTCTTTTAAAAATAATTATTAGTTCCTTTTTCTAGTTTTTCTTTGTCTAGAACTGTATTTATTGGCTTTTAACTTTCTGAAATTAGTCAGTTAATATTTGGCAAGTGAAAAATCTTTAACCAGTACAATAGATTTTAACAATTTTGCTACTTTTATAGAAATAGACATTGATTTTTCATGAAAGCAAGTACTGCTGAAGAGGAATATTAAAACAGTTCAAGTAGTATGGGAAAAATATGCAACACTAGAAGAAAATGAAGATTATACTATATTTGATCAAAACTGCAGAACTTTAGATACACAGTATGCAATAACTTGTATTTAAAGCAAATTACCTAAAATAAGGCGAACATAATAGTCTAAAGGTGTTCTGAAGAACAGGAGATATACTGAAAGAACACCTTTTGCATATCTCTATAGCAAGGCCTTTCTCCTACCAAGAAAGTTTTGAAGATATAGTGAAACACCAAACAGTGCTACATTGTTATATTCAGAGCTGTTCCATAGAGGAAAAAACACACCTTTCATAGGTTTGACAACTGTAAACTCAGATTTTATACAAGAGCTCGACATCAATGTCAGTCAAAAAGACTGACTTGTAAGATACACACATTTATCAATCTAAGTGGAATAGATAGCACTCTATTCAGAGCGCTTAGTATCATTTGCCCACATGATATACCACAATTCTATTTTTGTAAATAAAAGGAATGTGTTATATGTGTTAACATGTTAAGAATTGCAACAATATCAAGAAATCTCTTATATCCTTCACATGGCCAGTTTAGTCAAATGAAAAAGAATCAAATCCAGTAGAAAAGCTTAGAATGAAAAGAAAACGAAGAATCAGCTCTTTCAGATCTTGACTTTAAAAGTTAATGGGCTTTGTTTAAAAAGGTTTAAGTCAGAGCCAAGATGATGATTAAAGGGTTGAAGCCACTGCCTTATGAAGAAAGACTGTGAGGGCTGGGGCAGTTCAGCTTTGAGAAGTCAAGCCTCCAGGGGGGTGGGGGGTAGGGGGGTGGGGAATCTTATCAATATGCATAATTAGCTAGTGTGAGCATGTAAAAAAAAGTTGCAGCCTGACTCTCCTTAGTGGTAACCAGTCAGAGAACAAGAGGCAGAAAACAAAGATTGAAATACAAACACCTCAATTTATACTTGAAAAAAACCCTGAAAAAGACTACCAAAACCTGACAGCACGACAAAAACATGCCACCACTTTTTTATTTTATTATTATTTTAATTTTATTTTTTATTTAAGTGAGGCTAGAACACGTTGTGAGGTCTCCATCTTTGGAGATACCCAAAACCTGACTAGACAACCTGAGCAACCTGTTCCAGTTGACCCTGCTTTGAGCAGGGGTCAGACTAGATGGTCTTCAGAGGTCCCTTCCCACATCACCAATTCTGTGAAATCCCTGCCCATAAATTATCAACAGGCTGATGTCACTGAAGAGTTGCTGCTTGAATTCTTCACTTTGTTAATGTTGATTAAAAATTTATGCAGATTTTCCAGGTTCTTTCAGAAAAAAAAAAAAAAAAAAAAGCAGTTTGAGTTGGGTTAACACTCCCAGTTAATCTAACACATCTTGGTCTGATCTACAGCCTTGATTTTTGTCCAAGAAACAGGTCAGAAGCAAGGAGTCATAAGGTGTATCATGTTTTTTAATTGCTAGTTTATACTTATTCTTGGAAGTAGATGTTAGCCCTTTTCACTTTCAGATTTACGTTATTTGTATTTTAAAAAATCAGATACACATGAGTAATCTAATTTGTAAGTACAGGAATGCAAGGTCAAACCAAAGATTCATATACTTCAGTACTCTGTCTCCCAGTGGCAGATGACTGAGTAAGCTTGTAAGGACATGACAAGTATACATGGACAGAGTTTAGGTAGTGTTCCCTGGGAACATTCCTCTACAATCCAAAGATTCATGGGTCAAGAATTTCTTGAAAAGAAGTAATTTCTTTGCATATAATAAACCTTAATAATTTGAATTTGTCACATAGTTGTCCAGTTGCTTTTGAACACACATAAATTTTACTATCTACATGCAACGCATGGGATCACTGACTTCCACAGCTTGACCTCATGCTGTGTGAGAAAGTTTCCTTTAACCATACCAAGCCAACCACATGCAGAGTTTGATAGGCCATACTGGAAGAGACAACTACCTCCTGTCTTCTTTTTCCATGTCATTCAGATTTCCTTTCTGTTATCTCTTTTCCAGCCTAAAATTCTCCTAGTATAACCCAGTTGTTATTCTTAGAAACAAAATTCCATTCTGCTCATTATCCTTCAGCATTCTTGTCTAGATCTTCTCCAGTTCTACAACATCCCAAGACAAGAAAAAAACCGAAACCAACAGACAGTATGAGATGCCCACACAATATGGAATTATAGAGATACACAACTACATTCTTTATTTTCCAGTCTCTATTAATCTCCTACTAAGTCTTAATGTTCTGTCTGCCTTTCTGGATTTTTTAACCCCTATTCTCAATATTTTCAATAAGCCATGAGAAGTACCAAGATGTCATTTCAGAACCTATCATTTCATTTGTAAAACTAGGGCTGTCCAGGATACATGGAATGAACATAGTGGAAACTGTGATGTTTTACTAAGCTACGTAATTTTAGCATTGTTGCCTACCAGGCTTCAAATGTACTTTACAGGTGCATTTGCCAGCATTTCACAGTAAATACATTCATCATACTTTTTCTAGCTGGAAGAGTAACTCTGTTCTGAATGAAATACAAGCCTAACAAAATCAGTTATTCTTTGGACCCATTTTCACCCAGATGTAAAACCATGAGTAAAGTCAATATAGCTAATATTAACATCTGCACATAATTTGAGAGGCAAACCAAAGTCAGTATGAGTTACTACCAGGGGCTGTACTACAGCACCTCCTTTATGGTATCAAATTGTTCCCTGTAATCCCTGGCCCAATTCCATAAAACACATTTACTTTTTGACTGGACATCAAGTTAATAAATCTTGAAAAATAATTCATAAAATGTTGAAAACAACCTATATGTCTGCTAAATTAAATACTTTGCAGTTTTGAACCGTCCTGAAGCATGTTTGTGTAAGACTGCAAATTCAGAAACTTTATGACTAACACGCATAACAGGAGCATCCAGTACATATAAAGATGTACGCACCCAAAATTTGTTGGCCTTATGTGGATTTGTTTTGGTTTTTAAATAATAGAAATTATGTTTTCTACCAGAAAAATCAGTTCAAATTTCAGGACTGCACTTCAAAAGCATTTGGACTTCCTAGTCAAACTTGTTCTTCTAGAGTATGCAAATTTTCTTACTTATATTCCAAAATCTGCATTATATGCCTACTAGTAGCATGTTACAACTCAAATTTCTTTGCCATTTTACTTTCCTGGGATACGGCCTGCACCCTACCAGCACCCCTGCTGGATTTGTTTTGCTCTTAAATGATTTCAGTTCTGTATCATATGCTTACTTTTTTTCTAAAAAAAACACCTTAAAAACATTGAAACTCCTTTGCCAGTATAACTCAAGCCTTCATTACTGTCCCACAGAAGCTTATCTTTTTGAGCCAGATTATCCCAAAACTTAATATCCATTTCTTGTCATGAACATACCCAAGGGACAATATTCCCTCAGAATTAACCAAAAGCAATTCAATCTGGAAATGTAGCATTCATTCCAGTCCTGAGGACTCATAGATCCCAAAGCTAAGTTTTATAAAATCTTTTAATTTAAAAAAAAAACACAACAACTTCAACCTTAACATAATAGATATTTATCCCTTCAAATATCAGTATATATTTCTTAGGCCTACAGACTCGTGCCACCCAGCAGTCAATCCACCTCTTCAGGCTTACTCTCCAAAACACTGACCCTCCTCCTGATTCGGGGTTTAATTAACTGTGTGGCAAGAAAGCTACATTTGCTTCCACCAGTCCCAGACAGCTTCTTAACCTTTGGTCTGTAAAGAAGAAGAAAAAGCAAAGTAAACTGTGCTATTTTGACCACAGACCTGATGACACTCTTAAGAAATGGTCCACAAAGTAGACTGAAAACTGGTACTAAGACCAGTTGCCTTTGGGATAAACAGAGATCAGTACCTTGAAGTCAGAGCTTGAGGTGAGATTTTATTGCTGGAACCAGGAAATGTACTAAGCTCTACAACCCCCTTTAACAGGTTATCTATAAAAGGTTTAATTGTAGTCAGTAATATGAACTATATTATAAATATAGCATTCTTTAACTGTACACTAATATTTAACACATAAAATATACAATACAATAGATTTATGGCCAATGACAGTGTATCAAACCCAAGAAACACCAGTGCCAAATTTGATTTGCATCAGTTAACAGTCCCCTGCTTTGTAGACAAAAAAAGATAATCAAATGCAAATACTTTATTTTATTTTCACCCCATAAACAATCATTCTATTAAGCATTAAAAGTGAACACAATCATGACTCTGGAATTCCCAGAAATATGCAGAACATATTTAGGCATCTCCTATATCACTAAGCAGTTCACATTTTCATGTATTCCTTCAGGAATTTTATGTACAGGCTTTCTATCAGAGTAGCAATTCCTGTCTTTTGTTTTGTCTCTAGAAACCTGCCAGGATAACTAAACCCACAACTCAGCATGTCTCAGTGACTACAGAATCTTCTGGACAGACATCAGAAGACTGGCATGGCAGCAAGTCACGCCTCTAACGAAGAGGAGAAAATCTCAAGCACCAGATGTCCAGTTAATCCAGCCTCAAAGGAAAAAAACCCACCAAACCCAAAAAATAAGCTAAAACAAAAAAGAACCACCACTACCCCCTGAAAAAAAAAAAAAAAAAAAAAAAGCTGCTGAACAGATACATCTATTCTATTTGACCTGAACAAATGTCAAGTGCAAAGCTTCAAGAAAACAAAAATGCAAAAAGAAACAATTTGAATATGGTAGCCTTCATTTCAGGCCTCTTAGTCATCACAGAAGTAACTCGCAGCTCATGACAAAGATGTCCATACAGCAACATGATTCTGTTACAAATCTGCATTGTTATTTCACCACATTCACAAGCATACCTCCCAATATAAGTTACATGGGGTACACACAGATCACCTGCATAAGTTACAAAGTTTAACCTGTTGATCAGTTTAGACACTGGAACCTGCCTTTAGCAGTGTCAAGTAATCATAGATTTGTATTGGTTGACATGTAGAAGCCTCTCAAGAGGCCTCCTCCACACCAGGGCACAAGAAAAGTCTTAGACTACGGATTCCTCCCATGCAAGGCCCATTTTTGTCAAAGATTCTCAGAAAATATGAATTTGGGTGAACAGATGGAGTTTTATATCAGTGCAAGAAGAAAGAAATATTTAGGAACTGTCTTGCTAACACATGTTTCTGCTTGTCCAACAGCCCA
Source organism: Falco cherrug (assembly GCF_023634085.1). NCBI lineage: Eukaryota > Metazoa > Chordata > Aves > Falconiformes > Falconidae > Falco > Falco cherrug. Next base: position 17,539,338 of record NC_073711.1, read on the forward strand.
TTTGAAGATATTCACCCAGGAAAGAGGATATCTATTTTAATGTCTTCTATCAGACTCATTTAAATACACTTTGACTCAGTTCTTCCATGCTTAGGTCATTCTCCAAGAATAAATCCACAGGATTTTCAAGTCTTTCTTGAACAGCCTTGTTGAAACTCTTTTGTTCTGTATAATTACCCATAGTCTTCAATTAAGAGCTTGCCCAGCTAACCCCCCCCAAGCTTCTCCTTGGCACTTGTTAATGTCCACTTTCGGTAGCTCCCCCTCAGACTATTGGCTTCTGCAAACTCCACATCTAGAATGCAATGCTTAGTGAATGTATTACGCCAATACAGTTTCTTAATTCAAGACTAGGCATTCTCCTGGCACTAACTAGTAGTACCACAATTAGGAATCAGATTTGTCAGCTCACCACATAAAAACAAGTGCAACTCACCTTTCCCTGCCTGAAAGAAAAAAAGCGCAGCTGAATTGTTAAGACCATGCCATTCATCCACTGCAAAAAGATACTAAGACATGCAGCATTAAGCAGGTACATTACAAGATGGACAGATTTTAAAGCCGAAAAAACTTGGCCTTGTTCTAGAGTCTGAACTAGATATTGTGAGACCCAACAGAACACCAAGGAACCTTTTTTGTGCAGCTGGCTATTTTTTTTTCTCTGTACACAAAGATATGACCAAAGCTCTCATTCATGGTAATAAGAAAGTCTGTAAGGTTATCCTATCCCTCTTTATACTACTGCCCAAAGTAATCTGAAAAAAACTTAATGCATGCACTGACTAGAAGTTATGGAAGAACAGATACTGGTGGAAATGGGAAGTCTGTATGGGATAATATTCTACTGTTTGACATTCAGCTGACAACCCACCACAAGGTATTAAAGGTTTGAAGGTTTTTTTGGGGGGATGGGGGGCATATCGTTTTTAAATATGGCCTTAATTTGAGGAAGACAGTAATTCTGAAATGTAAAGATTCCCCTCATCTTTTAATGCAGCCATTAGACATTTTTTGTTGAACAGTTGTCAAATTCCTGCTGTCTGCCTATTTGAAATACTGTTTTAACTGCATCCTTACATACGGATAATTTTAAAACTCTCCAATTAGAAAAAAAGCAGTCTTGATTCAGTAGAGTACTTAAGCCACCAAATGATCGTATTGTTAGATTTAACCTTTCCTATAAGTTGCATCTTCTAGCTACAAAATAGAAAATCTAAGAAAATTTATTATTTGATACTCATTATTCAAATTTGAACTCAGTAGTTTAAGACTGGTTCTATGTTATCAATTAATGTGAAAAAAAGTCTTCAATATTAACCTTTTTACTACTGCACACGTGTGCACTATAACATTAAGGGACTAGTGCATTTTTGTTCAAAGACACAACTGAACGCATGAACTACTTTCATACAAAACCATTGCAAACTGGTTGAGGATGGCAGATAGTTCATACTGCATAACTGCTACATACGTGACTGGTTTGTTTAACTGGCAAAAGAAAAAATCCAACCAAAAGCCTTCACACATACAATACACAAGACCACCACGGCTCCTGCAGACGTGAAACAGCTTTCTACAAATTTATACCAAGCATATCCCCTGGAAAACATTTATGTTTCAAGAGACTGGCACACAAAACTGCTACTTCTTTTATTACCTTTTTTTTTTAAAAAAATGAAAGTTGTGCTACTTAATGTTTTTGTGGTCTTGTAGTTCTGCTGATGTCATCAACCTAACCAGTCATAAAACTATTTACTAGAATATCTACTATCATGGTAATGTCAAAACGAGTTACAATGATATTTAGGTACTGTCATCCAAATATCAAACTATGGCAAATGAAATACTTACTGTAACAAGGTTAAAGTAAATAGACACAATTATTTTTTCCCCATGACAGCTATGTCATTCATAAACTAAGCAAATGAAACACTACCTTTCTTCTGGCAATAAGATTTCAACAACTGGGATAAGTATAATCCAACACAGCATGTCATATTTTCTTGTATAACATATGTTGAAGGATGTTATGTACATACTCATGGTATTGAAGGGATATATAAATGATCATATGTATGTCTGTCAAACATATGTGAGTTTAAATTCAGCACAAAATAAAACAAAATTATGTAGAAATTTTACACTGAAAAGGCAGAAGTCAGCCTGCTAGAAATCCAAGTGTTTTCAAACATTTTTATTGTTGTGGCAGGGGTAACACAACAGGGGATGGGACAGACAACTGCCACAGATAGGACAATAGAAAAAAATATCCCCAATAATATAATGTTGTAAGCCCATGTAAAAGTTAAATGTTTAAAACAGCTTGATGAATATAAAATTATCTCTATGAGCTGTCCTAGCAATGACCTGCTTCAAAATACACTCTAAGGTTTTACATGAGAATCATCAAAACACAGGAAGTATTAACATTTTGACAAAACCTGGACAGGGGATTTTTATGCCAAGGAGAAATTAGGATAGGAAACATTTAAACAGAATGGAAAAGAATTAAACAGCACTATCTAAAGACATTTAGCTGCTTCTGAATATACTTGTGCTTTTCTCCAACAGAACAGCTGTCTTTTATGGGACTCCTGATAACAACATTGCTTCAGCCACAAAATTCAAGAAATGGTGGCCTATTTCTAAATTGGCTCAGGTACCCATGGAAAACGCAGGTGTTGGTGACATTTTGGGCTTACAGACATTCTAAACTGACATAAGAGTGACCATATCATCACTGTAGGCTAATCCCATCATTGACAGGAACAATTACTACTGTTGGAACCAGCAACAGTTCCTTGTGCTAAGCTAAGCAACACACACGCTTGCTTCCTTAACTTACGCTTTAAGGATGAAATACTACAAGTGACAACCTCATCCTTGCCCAGAGCCATGTAAATTATCCCTAACCCACATACTTTGCCTCATTCTTCAATGTTTGTTGACACACTAAGCTGTAGAAGTGCAAGTACTGCACTTGCTGATTCAGCTGAATATTAGTGCCAGGCTGCTTCTGCTTGGATGCATATATAAGCCAATTCACAAGTGCCTGCCAGAGATACCAGCCAGTGATTACTTGCAAGGGCAGAGGCCAACTCTTAACTCTGTCTTTAGAGGAATGCTTCCCAAACATGCACTCCACTTTCGCCTTCATGTTTAAATCGATAGCAACAAGGATTCCTATGTTCTAGCCCCTCACCAAGAGCGCAGATACAGAACAGAGGCCAGTAACATGCAGGTGAGTGGTGATAGAAGACAGACAAGAAACAGTTCTCCAGTTTCCCTTCTGGCCAACAGGAACCAAGAGCTTGTTCTTGGATCTGCCAATGTGCAAGTGATAACCAGAGTCGGGATTCATCTTCTGCATCTGCTACACATGCCTTGAAATGCCTTATGGCATAGAACAGGAATCCCTGCTTTTCATGTATGAAGGCTTTGTTATGATGTTTATTTGGGTTTTGCTTCAGCCTTCAAACATAAAACACTGTGGTGAAAAGGAAGGGACTCTGCTGTTTTGTAAGCCTCAATCCAGAAGGATACAACATAATCAATTTAAATAGCAGCATGGCAAATCCAAGTTAATAAATATTCAAAGTCATTGTCTATAGCAAAGACAAAGTGCTAGAATAGACTGCCTGCAGAGAACATCAAAATTGACATCTATAAACAGGTTAACAAAATGCTTGTAAAGGATGAAATTTACAAGTGAATCTTGTCTAGGGTAGGAGCCATTTAGTCCAATGACTCTTTAAAATACAGGGAGGGAGAAAGAAAGAAAAGCCACATAAATACCTGAAAACTTAAGATCATCTCCAACATAAAAACGTTATTACTTTCTAATAAATGGTAACATTCTACAATTTCTTTTTTTTTTATTTTTTAAACACCATTTATATATATATATACTCAAGAGCATATTGTGACCAAAAACCCTTCTAAAAAACCATTAGCACCTGGCATGTATTCATTAATAAGTAAAAACACTGCTGAATGTGATTTTATACTAGCTTTGTGTGTTTTCAAGAGAAAAAAAAAATCTAACCAGAATTTCATTTCCACTCAAAAAAAAAAAAAGTCTGCAACGATGATTGTAAAAGCAGACAAATCTTCCTCCTTCCCATAAAATAGTCTCAGCTAACATAAATACATCAACAGATGAGTTATACCACTAACAGAAATTAAGGGTCCAATCTAGTATCTTAGGGGAAAAAAAATAAAAATCAGTGAGAGAGGTCTTGCTGAACCAAGTCTTAAGCAAAGAATCACATTGCTTTATAAGCATTCTTGCATTTCGAAATTAGATAAATCAGGTGCATTTAATAAATATATCTGTGAGTGTGTTCTCATACTATAACCTACCAGAGTCAAAATTTACATATGCAAGGATTATTAACAGAAGCCTTCATCTGCAGAATACCTTGTAACAAACTGCTTACTGAGGAAAGTCCAGTGAGCTCACTGGTGAGAAAAATAATGGAGAAATATGCCTTGCTTTGCATTTTAATCTCAATTAATTTTCAAGAGTTCTGAAAACTCCACACATTCGCAAAAAAGGTAAAATTACTATAAATTACAGTGGAAGATTAGTTTTGCTTTCCAATGCCAAAGCCTATTGGCTTTGACAATATATGCCACGTTTGCATATGCTGAACACCGTTTCAGTCAACTTTTGCCATCAAATACTGTATATCAATGGCATTAAAAGAGTCATTTTATGACAAAATCCACAGGAACTATGCCAACATGGTTTTTTGATGAAGCAAATCTATTGATATTTAATGCGCACTACTAGATTAGACCAAAACTACCACCCACATTCTGGGCCAATTCTTTATTTGTTCTCTGCTGGAGTCTTCATCTAAAGCTATTTGCCTGATATAACTGGATGCCTTTCAAATTTCTTCTTCCATCTTTTTAAACATGTGATGTCTGACTGCATGCTTGTTCAGTAAGTATAATGACCATGTAGTTTTTTCTTGTATACTTTAAAGTCTGATTTTGCTTTCCAAAACAATTTGCAACTTTTGTCTCTATTGGAAGTTTTTCGGAAACAAACATCCCACTACATAAGATCAACTATCATTAATTTTGTTCTCTTTTGCATTTAGTTATTTTAATTTTTATTATCTTCAAAAAACCAGAAGATACAACTTCACACACATTCCCATGCTGAAACATCCATTTTTCTTTCTCCAGCAATGCTACTTTCAGTTAACAAGTGTAAATGAGATGAGCACACAAACAATTGAGAAAAGTTGCTGCTGTGCTCAAGATATTGAAAAACTTTATAAAAAGCAATAAAGGTCCTGCCAAAGAAAAAGTATGCAAATCTGATAAATTCTTTTGTGGTAAGTGAGAAAACTATCATACGTATATATTTATGCACAAAGATCTTGCCTGTAGCTACTTATTTCCATTGTTAATTACAAAACACCATGGAAAGCAAGGAATGGCATCTGGCTCAAAGATGCTTAGTAACTATTAAGTATTCAGCCATTTTAAAATGTATATTGCTATTATAGTTGTGCTCTTTTTCTGCATTATATTTACTATGCAGAATTTTCTCCACAAGGGATCAGATATCATAGCTCAGTTATAATTCTGCTTTGATAAATATATATATAATAGTCATCCAGGCTACATTATGAAAAAAAAAAAATGTAGATGCCTTCTGTTCCAGGGGAAAATGAGAGCAATATTTTAAAAAAATAAAATTCAAGGAATGACGACTATTAAGAGAAAGTAGATTCTAGTAGAAAGTCAACAGCTGATGCAAAACCATTTACAGGTATTCTATTTCTGATTTCTATAAACATAAAATCTCAACACATCTCAAAACAAAAATGAAGTCACACATCCAGGTATTTGTAATAAGCTAATTTTCAACGTGGTCATTAATGGTTGGATCAAACCTCACTGAAGCTTGAGGCCTCTGCAAGCAGATATGACCTGATGTAGGAACAGAATTACTATAAATTGCAGGATCTTAGCTGCATGCTCTTCAGCCACTTCCATGAACCTGCGCTGAGGGTTTTCAGGGTTTATTAACAAGTAAACTGCATTATAAAGTTCAACAGCCAGCTCACCACTGTTCAGTAGAAGAGTAACGTTCATATTCCCTTTTTGAAATTATGGTTGGTCAGCAGCATAAAAACAAAGTCAAAGTGAAGGCTGCTGAAAAATATTAACTAACTGTGGTTCAGGAATTCAACTCACAGTTGTAAGCAGATTAATCTAAAGTGGCTAAAACATTCTTACACCCAGCTGTCAACACTATCCTTCTTATGAGTGCTACTCCATCAGGGGCAAATGAGGGACAAGGACTGTAAACTGTATTAACCCAGTTGTTATTCCAGGATATTATTATGAACCAACATTGGCAGTAGTTTGCATTAACATCTATAACCCATGCCTAGTTCAGCTGTTCCTGCTGACTATAGTATCATCTGAAATTACCAGTTTCTTCTCTGAGGTTGATTAACCTCCAGGTTCTGGATTTTTCCTTTCTTTGTTATCTCACAGGTTATCCAGTAGTTTAATCAAAGCGTAAACCATACATAAGTAGTGTTCCATTCTTGTGTCTTTTTTACATAAGTATTTGTCTATTGACTTGATTTTGTGGAAATAGGAATAAGTAAAACATTTTCCAATATTCTTCAATATTCTTTAAACCATGCAGGAACAGGATATTAGAGAGGATTCAAAATTACTTTTCATTTGTTATGGTGTAAAAATGTTAGAGAACCCTGTGATGTTTTTGAAAGCATCTTTTAAGTACTAGAGTCTAGACTGCCATAAAAAGTCAATTCATTACTTAGATAGATTTTGCCAGTCTTAATTTGTCTAAGACATGGAAGAAAAAAGAAAAAGGTTTATCACAATTCCATCCTCATCTTTAGTATTGCAGTCCACACCCTCCAACAGCAATCCTCAATAAAGGAACAGGTGAGATTGTAATTAGACTTAAAAAGCAGCACCTGTAAAGAATGAATATCTGCTGCTGCTCCACAGAGTCCACAATTTCAATTTAAACTTAGCAATTTGGAAATAAATGCAGTTTTTGTTTTTCATTGGAATAAAACTAACAACAAAAGACGACAGTTTCTACTAAGGCAGTCCCTGGACTTCCACTGAATGTTCATAATTAAGCCAACAACTTCTAATCATTCCCCTTTTTCTACTGTCCTATATGACCATCACTCATCTTTTATTTCTATCCCAAAGACGTAACCCTCCTCAGTTATTCAACTATAAGCTAAGGCACTCAAAGTTATTGAAAAAAATAGTACAGAATCTCTTAACACTCACAGTAGCAGCAGCAAAACTTCAAGGCTTTAGAATATAATCAAAAAAGGTAAATGTTATTTTGCAACATTTCAGAAAAATATTATTCCTAATTTGACTAAGCTCAATTCATGTTTACTAAACAACTGAAACACTCTTTTTGTTAACTATTATTTATTAAATAGATTTGTTTTAGAACCATTCCCTCACTTGAGAGGGCTCCTACTTTAGAACTGTGTTCAGACAACTCATTCACCTTTTTCTTAAGAGTCCTGCTTATTTCTTGAGGAAGACATTTAACAGGGTACTAGACTGTTGAGTCCAAGAGCTGTAGTATTTCACTTAGATTCAGCAATATTACCCGCTCTACCAATTCCATGAAGTCATGGGGATAGATGACTGACTCTATCCTAATTTTGTATCATCCTTTTATTTCACAACTTACAATTAAATTCTATATTCATGCATTTTAACTAATACCTCCTCTACACAGGTGTAAGAGGTGAAATACACCTCAGTTAGCACTCTACCAAATAAAACCCATTCCTTTTCAAAACACCTCTTTACAAGTTTTGAATATGGAAACCAGCTTCGCAGCATGTCTCAAAACACCAAGAGACAGTACAAACAACAGAACAAAATGCAGAACCAGAGACCTTGACAAACACACAAGCCTGTTTGGGAACCGTACCGAAAGTATGGCCCACCCTACCTCATTAATCCCGACACTGGAAGGCCAAGGCTGCGGAAAGGCAAGCTGCTTCCTCAGGGCGGGGAGCCGAGCGCCATGACACCTAGCTGCCTGCCAGAGCCCGGCTGCACGGTACCTTTGCTTGTGGAAAGCAGAGATGGCAGCAGGCTTAACCACAAGCCCAGAGCCTCCAGCAGGTTCCCAGCAATGAGGTGGGGCCCCGGTGAAACCAGAAAACCAGCTGGCCAGCGGGGCTTTGAGCTCTGAGCCCACATTGCCACACCTGGGCCTGGCTGCGGCCACCCCAGCTGAGGGGAGCTTGGGGAACCGCAGCCTGCTGCTGCCCTCATGCCTCCTGAAGGCATGTGCATAGGAACACAAACCAACCTTAATTTCTTTTAAAATGGAACCTTTAAAATATAATCTATTTTAAATTTTAATTTTAAAATATAATCTATCTACAGCTGACTCATAAAATAGTACTACGTAACGGGCAATCTGCTCCAGCTGAAGTTTTTCATTTGTTTCCACCTGGAGCCCCCAAAGCAAACGACTGCAATAACCCACCTGCTCTGGGAAGGACAGTACTGGAGATCAAAATACACAATCTTTTTTCCAAAGCAGATTAAAGAACAACATTAAATGCCAGGTGAAGATAAGAAGTATTCAGAAATTATGAAATGAGTCAGAAAATAGAAGCTGGAAAATGGATAGATATTAGCCCTGGTGTTAAATTAATCGACTCTTCCCCCAACCCACAAATAATATCTAGCTTGAACAGAATCAATTTACTTTCCTCCAAAGACCAATCTCAGCCAAATTTCCTAATACAAAAAAAAAAAAAAAAAAAAAAAAAAAAAAAAGGGAAGAAGAGAAGAGTGAATCAATAAACCCAAAATGAGCCTACTTAAAAACAAGCAGTATGAATTTTTCCCCTTGAATAATTCCAAATCGAAACCCCCTGCCTTAAAACCGATGTGAAACCAAGAAACAAAGACAGTTCAAAAAAATAATTAGACATTTTAAAGAATGAGAGTACCTCCATAATAACATAATGTGTTTGCTCTATCTTAAAAAGGAGTGAAGCTTGCATTACAAGGTATAGGTCAACAACTAATAAACAAGACTAAGGATAAATGATTTTAAAGAGACTCAGGCAGCCATTTGCAAATGGAGCAAAAAAGAAAAAATGGCAGCCCCCTTAACCTTTGCTGGTTTAGCTCACAATTAATCTGGTAGGAGATAAGATGCATATAATACTTTTATAGGCTTTATCAGAAATATTAAGGCAACAAATTTATAAAAAGCATACAAACCCCACTGTATACTAAGCTTATTAAAGATGAAACAATAAAATGAAGGGTCCTAACTGAAATATCCTATAGCAGAGGCTTAGAGAAAGAATATAAGAAACAGGACAAGTACAGACAAACCTTTTCCTTGTTCTTCCCTCCCAAGTAGAATCCCTAGTTTCAGAATTCCTATGCTAGAGGTTGCATCTGTAAAACTATTTTCAGCTGCTCCCAGTGGGCCTATCTTCCACAATGGTTGCATATAATCCTTTTTTAAACCCGTTTATAATTTGGCTTCTCCTATGCCCAGTGCAAAGATTTCCATATTTTATTTACACATCGTATGAAAAAAAGATTTGATTTTTTTTCATTAAACTTCCACATGATAAATTTATTGAGGTAGAGATTAGCTCTTAAACAGAAGTTAGTTTAAATGGCACAAGTGCTAGGGACAAGAATACTTAGGAATAATCAATACTACCTACACCAAAAGAATAACTGAATTGTAATAGTTTGCCTAAAGGCAAAGACAAAAAGATGAGACAGCATTATAGGAGTCATCAGGAAAATAAAAGGCCATTGAAAATAGGAACAGAATGACCTGGTCTTCATGTCCACAGTCAATAAGCTTTTAGGTTTAAACTGTAGTAATGAAGCTCAAAGCTGGATATTAGGGGGGGGGGGGAAACCCCATCCTAATAGTAAAGCTAATCAAAAGGACTGCTTGGGATAGTTACATAACTACTCTAATAGAAAACGGGATGAGAATCTCTCTGAAATGACAGGGATCTATTAAATTTGCTTCAGCAAAGAGAACTACATTAAACAACCTCTTGATGTCCCTTCCAGTGTAGCACTATACAATAAGAATGGAAGTCAAGAGGCATCTAAGTTCAGTGGTTTATTTCACTCCCTCCGATAGTCTTGTGTGCAGTTTCTGACTTATTTATATTACTAGATAATACTTGATTTTCTCTGCCACTCAGAAGCAAATACACAGCATTGTGATTGCCTGAAATATAACAGGTTAACTAGACAGTGAAGATGCACAGAATTTATGATAGTTTTTATACACAGTCATGTGACCACATTCAAGTTGCTCTAGCATTGGACCATTCCCAGACACTCCAACAGCATCTGCTAGAAACCCGCTTTCTGTACTCTCTAAAGTAAAAATACAAATTAGAGAACAAAAATTTAGCTTTTTGACAGAAATTGTGTCTTTGCCTTCTGGACAACATTGTACTGGTCATGATGAAAACTATAGTACTCAGTGGGGAAAAAAAATAATTTAAAACTAAAGATCCAGTGGCCATCTAAATCTAAATTGCTTGCTTTCTTACATTAAGTTCAAGGAGTAGGTATGGCTGGAACTGTGCATGTTTGACACAACATACTTTAAGAATGTAGCTTTTGGGTTTTAGCCTTTCTAGCTACTTATATTGAAGGGAATAATATAATTCTGTATAAAACAGAATTCAGTTTAAATAGGTACATATACATAAAGTTATTTGCTCACAATAAAAGAATGGGTTTAATCCAAATAGCTTGGCTTGGGTTTCATTTCTGCCTGTATTTCAGGTCAAGGTACCTCGGAGGCCAAATTTCTTTACAGAGTTAGTTAACTGTAAATACATTATCGTACCCTGTTGGTATAAATCAGGATATAATGAAACACCAGCTAGTATGCAAAGTGATTGGTGGGAGAGTTCATCTCATAGTTCCATGCAAGTATCATCTTTGTGTGTGCTCACATACAATTGCACAAACAATTCTGTTGACTTATACTGCAAAGCTACAGATAGAAATATGCACCAAATCTCATAATTCTTATAATAAATGCTTTATGTATTTTCCAGACTGTTAGTCTTTTTCCACATCTTCCAAACTTGGAAAATAGGTAAGACATTTATTATGAGAATCTTGAAAGAATTGGAATGCAAGCCAAAGGACATGCAATAATTTAATTCATAAACCTTTAAAGATACTATATTCTGAAAACAGTTTTTCTGTATCTTGCCACTGTGGAAAAGAGAAAGGGTACTGGAGGAAACACAGAAAACATTATGTGTTCTATTTTTAGCCCCATGTTTTGAAAATAAATGCTTTTGACTGGCTCTAATACAAAGACACTAGTCTTTATGGTACTAAACTGACGTTGTATATCTGGCTATCCATTATAAAACAAACACTATTGCCCTTCTATTTGGAATATTTAAAGAAGACAACACAGAAAGTCCATGAGAGATTTGTCTTTCAAAAGAACAAATGAGCAATCTGGATAAGTGTGAACAAACAGAAATAAGAGTCTGTAATCCACATTTTATTACACCATGGTCTTCAAGAATATAACATTTAATAACAAACATGTTAGAATAATGACAGTTTTGGCACCTGAACTTCAGCAAACTCTCTTATGTTAACTACCACCCATCATTCTGTTACTGAGATAAGACATAATTCAAAGTAGATTTGAAGGCACTGGAAAGCACTTAAGTTTGAACAAATTATATTAATGAGTACATGGAAATAATAGGGACATGAATCCCTTCTTAGCTGCAGGGATTATCTGGAAGGATGAATGTGGAATGAGAAGTGATTCTGCCATGAAAGCTGTGGTCAGAGCACATGGTTTACACAGAGGCCCTAGAATAATCTATCAAGAACTGCATCTAGTTTTATGTACATGTAGGTACTGGGATCCATTCTGGAGAACACAATTGTATCAACCATAGGTTTACATAAACTAAGTTATTTTTATTTCTTCTTACATACACTAAATTATTCTTATTTATTCTTCAGGGTCTCAAGAACTAATCACAGTGTCTGGTCACGGCCATGTTAAGTACTATGAGGTACCAAGCACATAGCCTTATCATTTATTGTAAAAATATAAAAATAAATAGCCTTATTTAATCACCTCCAAATAATTCACCTTGCGGCGGGGTCTCACTTCACTCACTCTAGTGGGCAAGTGAATGGCTTAAGGTGTATCTGAATCTGTCTGAACTGGTCCCACAACAGGCAGCCCTGGAAATATGTTATGCTCAGTGACAAGGCACATCTGACTGGCACAGAAAGAATTGGTCTTAAAAGTACACAAAGAAAGCTCTAGCTTACAATTAGAAGATGTAAAATGGAACTTGAAAATTCAGGCCAGTTCCCAAAACTTCTTCATATTGCCTATGACAAAAGCAGTCCCACATTCTCCCATAGTTTGCCTGTGCCGGCACTTGGGACAGCAGAAGTATTTATGGGAAAACTCCCCCTCCTCCCGCCAATAACTTGCATCAAGGAACGAATCAAGTTTAAAGGTAGCCTAACAAAACCCATCTCTGGCCTTCCCTCCTTTCCTCATAAAAGCTGAGTCTGATTTAATTTAACGTCTAGGTCAGTTCTTCCAGCCCCACAACATTTGTGCTACCACAACAGGGAGAACAGAATTAGAAACAAGTGGCGAGAGCAGGGAAGGACAGCTTCCTTCAGCGGCAGCAGTGCGGCAGTACCTGGGACATAGTCCTGTGGGCAGGCTTTACTGATAAAAATCTCACAACTCCACTGACAGCAAATACACCTTGTAGAATGTTAAATCACATAAAGGAGAAATCATCACTCTGTACAGAGATAAAACCAAAACTTTGTAATTTTAGCAAAGGTTCTGCAAAAATAGCAACTTTTAGTCAATGAATATCCATCCACTTTTCCAATAGCCTTAATATCTCCTTGTCTACCAGCTATATGTTTATTCATTATACATTACTTGGTTTGTTATTTTCCTTTATTCCATTTCCTATTTCAGCCTCCTCATTAATTTTTATGCACTTTTGTTTTCACTTGTATACTTTTCATCACTTCAATTTCCTAATATTTCAGCAGTTCAATTAACTACTTCCATATCTTAATCACACTGAGACTCCTTATTCAGCTATAAATATAATTTTATTACTGCTGCTTTAATGACTAACTGTTATAATAACTATTTTATATAAAATAATTTCTCTTAAAACTTCCTCCATTTTCTTCACTTGTCTGTAATCCATTCCATCTCTCATTATACTTTATATTTTGTTCAGTAGATCTTATATTGCCCTAAAATGTATCCTGTACTAAAAACTAATTACCTGGGGAGGTAGTAAACTTTCACTTTGTTTCACCATAAACATAAAAATTAAACACTGAAACATTTCCTCCACATCTTTTGGACTATCCTAAAGTGGCTGAATGTAACCCAAAATTGAAAATAGATACTATCTCCACATTAAATGGTATACTCTTTCAATAAATATGAAAGTACAGCCCAGACAGGCATTATGAATACAGCACACATCTCTGTTGCAAATATCAACATCACCAATAAAAAGTGTGTGTTAGTATTACATGAAAACATTACTTCTGAACTGGGAATCCAGGGTTATTACCATCTTAATTTCTGCAATAGCATATACTTGCAGTGAAATAGTTAATATTTACTTTCAGCTTCTAAAATCTCTGTCATTTCAGGCAGATCATTAACTGCTGTAAGACCTGAGATGATGATGCTTTATCAAATAAACAGGAATGAAAGTGTCCAAGTCAAAATGGATTGATCTGATTCTGCTCAAACTATTGAAATATTTTGCGTTCTAATTATCCACATTCTGTGAGCTACAAGATTTGTCTGTGGTGTAAAGGTACAGATGACAGGGTGTTCTGTAAGAAAAGCATACACAAATGCTGATGTCATGTTATACTGTATACAGAACTTCCATGTAACAGTATTTTTGGTCATTCCCATTAAATCCATTCACATTCAACAAATAACCTTTTTTGTTTGTTTGTTTGTTTGTTTTTAATTTCGCTTCAGCCACTATACTTTTTAACTCTAATTTGTTTTTATGAAGGAAGAATTAAAATCATTGAATTAAGTACAAAGTTATGCGTTTTTAATAGTTACCCAGATTCTAAGTAGTGAAATTTGCTTGTAAAGCCCCATCATACTGAGCTTCTTACAAGGGGGGGCAGGACTTTTTTGTGTTGTTTGTTTTTTTAACTTGCTTCATTCATCTCACAGTGCACTGGTTCTCTCTGGTGAGGTGGCCTCTAGTTGTACAGTATCACACTTCTACCAGCTTATGCCATGCAACAGGTTTAACCTAAGCTCTTCTGACTCTGCACTGTTACAACCTACTGCTAAGCTGTCTCCGCTTGTAAAAACAAATCTTCCTTTACAAATACCTTTTTAGTTCCTCTTGTTATTTTGCTGTCTTTCACCTGAAGAATTCAGAGAATACTGATATTCAGGAAGGATTTATGAGAGGCCTATTTTTGTAGGGGGAAATATCTTTGTGATTCCTGTCACCCAAAGTGGAGACCTAAATCATGCGATTATATGTTATATTGCATTAGTTTAAGACAAGCTAGGTGGACATTAGACTTACTGTTGGATTTTAGACTCAGAAGTACAAATTCTTTACAAACCAGCTCTAATTGTATTAATATCATTGTCAATTTCTACCAGTTGAACATGTGATTGTGTTTTACAAAACCAAAATTCAGTTGCTGATCCCAAAGCATACCAGAAAAATGGTTTTGTCAAATGTGTATGTTCCTAAAATCATATCACAGATTTAAGATATAAATTGATACTCTAATGTTCTATATTTGATAATTTGTATAATAGATCACCTGCAGTTCTAGTAGCTTTAGAACTGTTACCTTTAAGTGATAAATAATCTTTGTCAGCTGACAAGACAGTTTGTTTTAATTTCACAGAAATACACAAGCTCATGTTTGTTCACAGTATATTAATTTACATATATAATTACTACTGATGTCTACTTTCTAAATCCTTTTCTACTTTCTACTGAAATATAGCATTAAATATTTTAGTTTAGAAATGAGCGGTATACATGTTTTGCTACCAACTACCAAAAAATTTAGCACTAGCACTGACACCAAGATTTATAACTAGAAGTTGCTCAAATCTGTTTTAATAATAATTTCTAAACCACTTTATTATTGTTAAAAAAATGGCAGTTATGCATTATTTTTCCAATTTTTTCTTCACTTTGGTATTTTCACCTGTCAGAAAGAAATTTCCCCCTCATTTATGGGCTTTCAGCCTTAGGAAATAACTTGACGTGTATTCAGTAGGAGCATCTTTTATAATCTATGTTGTAGCCCAAAGTTGATTTTCTCCTCAAGTAACAGAAACTGAACTTCAAAGAGCTGTTAACCTTTTTGCAGAAACAGAGGCGGACAACACATTTAACCAGTCTGACTGATCTTTACATGAGGTACATACTAAATACTAATAAATAAGAAAATGAATTTGTTACCCAACATGAGAATGTCTTCAGCAGAAATTCCAGAAGCATTTACCGTTTATACAAGCAACATGTGAGACCTCCACCAAACTCTTAAAGGCCAGTATAGTAAAACATTAAAATCTCACATATGTTACTACAGATGTATCATTTTAAGCTCTCTTAAACCACATTAATTCCTACCCCCCAAAAAACCCAACCCCCCAAAAAAATAACTCTTGGACCAAAAATTTCTGCCATGATCTTTACAGAGATTAAGTTCCAGCTCTGATGAGGTGTTTTTTTTTTAATGCCCTATACCTTTTCTGAAACACTACATATATTCATAAAGAGGCTCCCCAAAATGAGGAAGTATATTGAAATTCACTAACTTGCTGTCTCTCGGTCTTACTGGGAAACTTTACTACCTCAACTTAATCTATTATCAGTACAACACTTTCCTTCATCTGATTACCTTCCATTACTCTTGTATGTTTGGATAGGTCCATTTATTTTTAACAATATACAGCTCATTTCCTCCTTACTATCACTACTCTTCCTGTATTCTCAGGAGACTCATGGCCATTTTTCTCATGTTTCAAATTCAAGCAGCTGGCAAGATGCTGTCAAAACCTGGATGTTTCAGTATCGTCTCAAAACTTCTTGAGACATAAAAGTATCATTTCTTCCAGCTATCTTGAACTGTGAAATGTTACAAGACAAAATTTAAAATGTCTTGAGTGAAATGTTTCTTCTGTTCATCAATGCTTCTCTGTTTCGGTATGGTCTTTTCTGTGTAAGAGTACAAAAGGCAGAACAGATGTCGGTTGAGAAGGACAGAAACCTCTAGCAGAAGGTCAACAAAACCAAAGGATAGTAGAATATATAACAATTTCACATTGGGTCATGCAGTACCATATAGGTACAGTAAGTGATCCAAGAGCATCCAGATCTGCGCTCCGGTCACCATGTTTCCCTTTCATAAGGCTGGACTCAGACTTTTCGTATGACACTTCCAAGGTACAACACTGACATGGATAACTAGTCATCCAACCATTTTTGGTTTCCCTTTGTATACTGATATTGATGCGTCAATCTCACTGACCCTGAACTGGCTATCTGCAGAAATTCACATGCAGTAGGTCCACCACAGCACAGATACATTGGATTCCTTGTATGAGAGCTGTGCAGTAACTCTTCCTGCACGCAGCAGTCTTTTCTTTGACGTTTCTGAAGTTGAAAAGCTCACCAGGAACAGCAGCTTTTGCACTGACTGGGCCATCATAAGAAACATCCACATGCTAAATGTTAGGATCAAAGACTATGTCCAGAAAAAACTGGATATAGGAAAAGACCTAGGTGCGACTGTGAAAAAACCCCAAGATGAACAACTCCAGAATGGATAACTAATATTTTGCATTTTTTTTTCTTCTTTTCCTGTAAGCTGTGAAAGTATTTAGTCTCCAAATCCACCCACTATGGAATTTCTACAGACATTCTAACGGTACTCATCAAAAACTTACTGCTGATTACTCTTTTCCCCATTAGCAATGAGTGTCTGTGCTTGCATTTTGTTCTTATTTCATTATTATAACTATGCAATGATTGGTTATATTTCATATCATACAAAGATGGAAGAATTACGATTATTTTAAAAATGGAATTTAAAGATACACTCCTTCACTGCTTACAGGGTACCCTTGTCTCTGTACATGTTCCTCAGAGGATAACAAGATTTAGGAGTTAAAAGTATGTTTGTAATCTTAGGTCAACAGGAGTACAATATAAAACCAAAACAATAGAAATCTATTAATATTGATTTAGGAATGAAACACTGACAAGGCTGAGATATTTACTGAGAAAGGCAGTGAGCTGTAAGAAGGAATGAAAATAGATACAAGTCTGTTTCTCAACTCTCTCTATTTCTAAATGTATCTGTATACTAAATCTGCTCCTCTACCAACCCCAAAATATTTAAATTAGAATAACAAAAATTGTAATTAAGATCGTTCTACTCACAAAGTAGAACCTACAAAGCTATGGGAAGATATTTGGCCTATACACAAAGTCCTTCAAGACTCTTCCCAAAGTCAGCTCTTCAAGGCATATCATTAACTTTCTTTTCTAGTACTCTTGCCATGGATTCCCTAAGCAATATCTACTATGTTAAGTTAGCAAGTTTCCCACGGCATGTTCTTCTAAGGGACTAAAGTTCTGTATCATTAGACTGTACCGCTATGGAGCCTTGGAAGAGCTACCATGGGCCTGGGTGCCAGTGTCCACACTGCAGGAGTGATGCTTATTTGCAGTAAACAATCATAACAAATGGTGGCAACAGAAAGTAATCACAACAAACTTGATACAGCAGTATCTTATTTCTAACTGCAGGAGTCATTTCCTCCATGAGTTTGTCTTCCAGTGTTTACAAGATAACAAACAATAACTGTTCAGTGCTGGTTAGGTGGAAAGAGAAAGGTTATAGAAATTTCTAGGCCAAGCCTAAGTAAATATGACCCTTGTATTTCCACTACAGACATCTAGACACTTCCAGCTGTTGAAATTATTGCTAAATATATTTACAGTCTTTGTACAATAAAAAGCTTTATTACTTTTACTACAGGCAGAAGAAAAAAGCTTTAAATCTTTAGTTCTGAAGCAATATCTCCTGTCTTAAAAGCAATGAAGCTTTTCAAGGGAAAAAAACAGCACACTCTAAAAAAGGTGGTTTATGATGTTGTATCTTTGTTGCAATTTTGGTTCATATATTTTTATTAAGTGTAACCTTTATATGTAAATGAAATGATTATCTAACACAAAGTACTGTTTTCATAAAATAAGAATAGGTTTTACGTCCTAAAAGATAAAGCAGCATAAACCAGTCAGGCAGTTCAGCATGTATTTGATGGCTGTGAAATGAACTATTTGATTTCCTATTACAGCCTTAACACTCTGCACTGCACCATAGCCACCAAACCCATGTGGTTAGGCAACTAACCTTTCATCAGGGAGTCAAGTAATATAAAGCAAGTTCTGCATTTCTAATAGGTAAAATACCTAATTCAAAAATCTAAGCTGGGAAATAACCCTACATCGTGAAATTGAGAGAGAGAAATGGAGATCATATTCTGAAAACCCAGATAGAGATGAATATACTTAGCACAAACGAAAGGCTTCTCGATCAAATGTGCTTACTTTATATGTAAAATAATTTCTTATTCTCTCTCTCCCCTTCAAGTGCAGCAGGCCACATCTAGGAATAGAAAGGAAACTTTACATCTCCTGCTTCCCACATCACTGGACTGTGAGGCAGAACACAGAACACGCTCCTTGGCTGACAGACAGATCTAAGGATGCATCACGCTCTTCGATGAACCAGGGCATGAGATTTCTGCAGTGGCAATCTGTCTGACAAAGCTAGCATTGATTCAAAGAAGGGCTTTACAGAATCAAGGGAAAAAAAGGGAGTCAAATTTTACATTTTAATTTTGTGTCTGGCTCTTACACTATGAAGAAGACAACTAACGCCATCAGTTTGATCAACAGGTAGCATGAAAGTATTCTGAAGGAGAGAAGATGATTTTTAAGCATGGCATAAACCTTACTCAGTTATATTTAAATGGAGGACAGAGGCCACCAAAAATGTATGTCTATCCTACTCTGGACAAAGAACTGATACTGAATTTACTCAGAGATATATAGAAAATGATAAAATTACCCGAAAAACATAAAAAGCTTGCGTACCATTATTTTTCTCTAAAATGCCTCTTTGGTTCAGGCACATACAGAAGGATAAAGTCTAATTCACTATGGGATCTCCTGGAAAGCCTGTGGAAGTGTCTCATTTCAACAGGAGTAAATCTGGCTAAGAGCCAAAAAATTCAGTCTACTCCAATCCCAACTGGCAAATTAAAACC
Source organism: Falco cherrug (assembly GCF_023634085.1). NCBI lineage: Eukaryota > Metazoa > Chordata > Aves > Falconiformes > Falconidae > Falco > Falco cherrug. The sequence continues at coordinate 17,558,806 of NC_073711.1, forward strand.
GACACTAAACAGCTTTTTGGGTAAGCAGCTGTCGTAACAATTTTTATTAATAAATTGATGAATAAAATTGCTTTGCTCCTACCTAAGCAAGGTTTTTTTAATCCTGAATCAACAACTCTCTTTCTCTCTCAGAAAAAAATACTTTCCACAGAAAGTCTTGCTATTTGTTATATAAATCTGAATCTTCATAATCCATCTATTTGTTATCTCTATTGTCTTGTTAAGCAGGTGTACAGTACTGAGCACAATGACTCCTCATTAGATCCTGTAAATGCTACAACAACAAAAAGATAAAAATGCCACACAGTTTAAAAACAATCTGCTTCTTCACTCCTTGCATTTCTTCTTTTCTTACATTTTGTGGTCTTGGGCATTCCTTTAATTTATCATCATGAGAGAATCTGTCAATAGAAAGAGTTATGAAAACAAGATAGGATTGGAGAAAAAATATATATAGATTTTTTTACCTTGGGTGATTAAATTCTCACTGACATTAACATATGACAACCTGTTAGAATGATTTGTAAGTCTTTACAGTTTTATAAATAGCTTTATCTCTTCATTCCACATGAGGAAAAAGGGAAGTATTATTTATTGTACCTTTCTACCATCACAGCATGGAATATTTCAAAGACTTATTTTAAGTTTTGTGGAAGTCTCTTGATATTAGAGGACTGCAGATACAAGATGATGAAACCTTCTTTATATCTTCTGTCCCCCTGCTGTACACGTTGTTACACAATATTTTGTAAAAGAACTAGCTCTAATCCACACAAAGGAATACTTTCCTTTTATTGTCATGAAGTTGTAAAGCTAAAGCAAGCTATCATAATTTCATTAAATCACGCTGAATTACTTAGAAATGCTGAGAATGACTTCTAATATGTAATGCTTGCTTTACAAATGGACTGAATATTTATAATATTTAGTTTACACCATGTTATTTATTTTTTTAAAAATGACATATTTGGTTTTGTTTTCTTAGTAGAGCATAAGGCAAATTATATTAATTAGGCTATTTACATGATTTCCTAACTTGAAGCACTAAAAGTTGCCTTTAGCTAGCAAATAATTGGAATTACAATTGCTGGAGATTTCACAAGTTTTTTAATTATATCAAGCTCCATCAAGCTCTGATAGGACATTAATAGTTAATTCCCTTCACTGCCAGTGTTTTTTCTCCCCACTAAGCCATTGCAGTGTATTCAAAACCATAAAACAGAAATATATGACAAGAAACAGTAATCTTCCAATTTTATTCCCCAGACTTCAGGTTTGCTGGTATATCCCTTTGGGAACAGAATGAAAGAGCTTGTCTTTCATAAAGACATTGGAAATAGATTGTAGTCTAGAAGTTACCATAGGATTTTGGATAAGCAACCAGTTTTGTTAGAAATAAAAGTGAAGTATGAAAAAATACAGAAAAGCTAACACAGCACAAATTTATTTTGGTACTGTAGAAAATTCTTGCCAACATGAATTTTGTTTTTGCTTTGCTTTTGAAAATCAGAGTGGAGGAAGAAACTCATTCATTCAACATTGCATTTCTAAAACACAAGGAAAACTCAATCAAAAGCAACAGTTTCTATGACAAGAAGAGAACTGTAGACTACCTCTGATGAGGTGAGTGCAATCTAGGCTTATATCAGACTTGATTGTAATTCAGTAATCGGCGTTACATACTTCTAATAAAGCTGTGAATAACCTTTCTTTTTCCAGTCTAGTAGTGTTACTCCAAGAACTTTAGGCAAAAGACACAAAGCACTATAAAGTTCTTCAGAGGCAGAAAATGATCCTAGTTCCAAATGATCACCATAATGAAAGAAAGGTATACACAGACATTACTCTTTCAAGCAAAATGCTCTGTGATCTGAAAAGATTCTCCTGTGTCTACCTACTTCAAGCATTTAGCTATTTTTACAACAAACAGCAAATGCATACAAAATTTAAGTAGAAATAATTACTTTACTGCACTGAACAGAAGTAGCAGAGCAGGAAGTCAGTGTCACCATCCTTTCACTTATCAGAAAGTTCTGTAGGCTAAACACTCATAGACTGATTAAATATTACACCATGTGGGCAGTTTTAAAGATTTTTTGCCTGTTTTTCATTGTTGGATTGTTTTCAGGTAATTCCAGCTCCTGAAAAGGACACAAATATGTAAAGGTTTCAGTTTGGTTGGAGGTGTGTTTTGCTAAAAGTTTTAGACTAAGTATCTAGCCAGCTCTAATAGCTGGGACAAAAACTGTGAAATGCAGGAGTTAAACACTAATGATCAAATACTAATGCTTGGAGTTATTTCTTGTTTTAGAACATCACGATCCTGATTCCTTTAAAGAGTTGCAAACATAAATGCCCCTTCCTAAAGCATTATGTGAGTAATTATCTACTACTATATTTGCGTCTTCAGAAAATCCACGGTTCACAACCTTCAGTGTTCACCATCTCCCATTTTATATTTCCACCATTTATACACCACATCAGAACCTTTTTCTCACTTAAAACATTACACAATGCCCTGCCTAGTCCCCATGGTTTGTACTGATGATAGATGAGGAGAGAGCATAGAAGAAATAGTTGTTTTTTCTAAAAAAAGAAGGGCAGGGGAAGAGCTGTGGGTTAATTTTTGGTCAAAATGTTGTCTCTAGCAACATCAGAAAACAACATCCACCGTTGGACATGAACGTCTATGAACAATCTTTTAAAACCACTAGATTATGATGAATACAGAGAAATACACTTACGCAGTTAGTACTGAATGCTCAGAAGTTTTCTATTTCCTGGATGCCAGGAAGCTGTTTAAAGCTTGGCATTGGGCTGGACTAACTGTTTCATAAAATCCATGAGACATGAGAAAAATTGAGCAAAGCTCCAGTAAACATCTTAAAGATTTCTGCTTGGTGAACTGAAAATTCAGTTAACCTCTCAGGAGTTAGTGAGCAAAATTTGGAGATTAAATTCAATTACAGGGTGAAATGGGAATTTTTATTTCCTCTTCAAGTGGAAGTTGCAACACATTGTTGAAGATGAAACTGTTGTCAAAGCCTCCATTACAGTTTTGAAGAGAAAAATAACTGCTGAAGTTTTGAGTGTTGCCCATTAATAATGCGAGTGGCTTAGAAGGAGTTAAAAAAACAGGCACCTATCTATGAGGTAGGTCATCAATTAAGGTAAGATACAAACCCAGGTATGTGAATGCACAGGAGCAAAACTCGTTTTAGCCCTCCAAGCCCACAGTAAATCCATACTTGTCCATTCAGATACAATAAATCTCATCTAAAGAGCAGAACTTCATTTTGAACTACATACTATAAAAATCTGAATGTTCTAAATATACACTGTTTATGACTTTGCTGCTGCTGCAGCAACATCGATGTTGTTTTTTTATCTTTGTCCTTTGACTTGCCTATTTTGTATCTTGTCACTAACACAGTGTTAAGGAAAAGCTCTGCAAAGCAGTAGAGTGGCTAAAAGGGATTCATGGAAGAGAAATGACAACATAATCACTGCTAAGGATGAGTGTAAATGGGCATTTCAAATTCTATTGCCCAAACAGTGCAATGTGACAGAACTTTGAGACAGGTGACTTAGAGACACTGGTGTTCAACTGAGACACCGTTCAACATGCATGTCTATGCCTGTAGGCTATAGAGCCCAGGCTGGCAGGATGAAGCACAGCCACGTTGCCCATGACAGACTCCAGACCCCAGACACTACTACTGTAAGACCATCCCTGGTGTGCTGTGAGTTCCAGCCCTACTTAACCTATCACCCAAAGTGCTAGGGAGGCAAAGATGCTGAAAATATTGGTGCTTATCAAGCCTTTCAAGTTTAATGCCTTTCACAGCACTATGGGAGATGAAATAATTTGCTACAGATCTGTCAAACCTAGCTTTTGACAAAAAAATAATTAAAAAAAAATACTTTTTGAGGAAGGTGTTAAAAACAAACAAAAAAGCCTCCCAAACTCAACCTGTACTGTAATCAGAATCTCTAAAGTTCATTTCAGCCAATGATGGACTGAAGTTAAGGTTAGGAGTCAAGTAACCTGATGTCCTCTTTTTGCCAATATTAAACCTGAAAGGTAGTTCATGCACGGCGCATACAGTTGCTCCTCTCATTGACATCCCCACAACGTTCCCTAGTGTTCAGACAAGGCCCTCACTTGAAAAATTATTTATGGCACACTGGTAACATGCGTGAGAAGAAGTAATTTTCTCTGCCTTGCAAATGGGAACGCTTACATACAAAAAAAGATGTATCATAAACTTTTAACACACCTGTAAACTCTCCATTCCAGGTACGCTCTACACGGACACCACACAGCCAGGCACTGATGACCAAGCACCGTATCACCAGGCAGCACACTGCCGGCACCCAACGGCACCACCACGGCATCAAAGGCACTTTGAGTCTCACAAGCTGTATTTTGTCAGTACAGACATTCAAGCAGGGTGGCCCAATCTATAAAGCAAGGATGCAGCAGATTAAATCAGTGCAAAAGAGCCGAGCAGACACTGACCTCTGCCCCTCCGCCTGCACCCGGACCTCCGGCCTTCAGTGGCCACTGCGCCACAAGAACCGCAGGGCAGCCTGCCCCCACCACCCCGCTCTCCTCCTTCCCACCAGCCTGCACCTGGGCACTGGCGGCCAGCAAGCCCCTCTGCCCTGCCCCTGCCTACAGGCATTATCTTCTAGAACCTTCCAGCAGCCCATGGCAGGGAGCGGAGCCAACTGCTGCCTTGGCTGCAACAGGTGAAGGAGCCAGTCAGCAGAAAGAAGCCGTCCCTCCCGGTCGCAGCAGCTTCTCTGCTGAGGGCAGGAGTGCTCCTCGGGCTCGTAGTGCAGGGGTTGTGTTTAACCATGAAGTTGGCAGTAGGAGTCAGTGGGGTCAGTGAGGTCTCAATTATCCTGATTTTGCCCTGAAAGTGATGGATATCAAAGGAAAGTCTTCACTTTCCTGCGGCCGTTTGAAGATTTGTGCCCTTAGGCTCAGCTTGAAGGGGGACGAATTGGCATAAACACTTGACCATTTGACTCCAGAAGGTTGATCAGTGGAAAGAAGAGACTTTTAACTCTGGGCAATTTGCTGTAGACATCAGCCATTTCTTATCCTACTGAGTTAATCAGTAATTCCTTTGTTTTTAAGGATTACAGACACTGATTAAAACAAAGCTCTGCTCTTTTTCTGACAGTCTCACTGCACACCATGGAAGTATTACCACAGAAGTATTTCTGTGAAACAGCATCTTCCCACAAGTTCAACCTCATTTAAATATCAAGGCAAGAGCCTGAAACATGTGCCCAGCTTTTCACATTGTGCATGGAAGCATCTAACGCAGGGTATTTTAAAAAGGCTGAGCAGAGAAAAATGAGGCCTGCTTTTCTTATTTCCAGCTCAAAACAGGATTATACAATACTGCTCATGTCTTAATAAGAGATTTTAAAAAAAGAGATTTCAAATTATTGCATTATTTTATATTCTTTCCACTGGGAAATCAAAACTGACAATGATACCCTTGTTCACTCATCTACATGTTTCATCCTCATTAAGTGAACTGTGCTGTATTCTATGCATTAATCTTGCAGAAATTAGACTTTTGGGGAGATATGAACTTTGTTTCTCTTATCATTGGGAAGAAAATCAATGTATTTTCTGTTTTCATGCATGCATGCAAAGAAGTTAAGCACTGGGCATTCTGATACAATCGTTTCACTATGAGCTGAAAGATTGAATTCAAGCTACTACTGATTTTGGTAAATAAAATTATGTAAATAAATAAAGAAAAACCCACTTTTTGATAGACAATGCACCTATTGTAGGATCCCAGTGACCTAAAGTCATAAAAGTCACCAGCATCTTTGTAGATGTGACATCTCAGTTTGAAAATTTTATCCTGAACAAGCTGACTTACAGTATGAAAAATTTTGAGAAACATTGCATTAAACTTTATGGATGCATTTCCACAAAACCACCACAAAGAAACTAGAGGAAAACCAGAGCCCCAGGTAAAGAGAACACCAAGAACTGTATTTGAATGATGGTAGCAAGAATAAGAAAGTGTTCTAGTAGAGGCATCTGTAAAAGAACAGCTTAGTTGTCGGCTTTAGGAGGGAAAAATTTGGTGTACCTGAAACCTTCCCACTTTTACTAAAGAGTCTGTAAGTAACATGAAATAAGTCACCAAGTTTCTCTGTGCCCCAGGGCACATCTGGAAAACAAACATAGTATCTCACTACCACAACAAGAGTTTGTCAGGAAGGGAACGGATATTAAATGAGTGGGGCCAGATTCAGGGAGAGAGAAAAATAAGGAATGGACACGCCAAAAGAGAAAAAGCCCAACTGTTTCTTAAGTCTTAAGTACAATAATGTATAACATGGGTAAGCAATAAAACATAGGGGAAAGAGTATATTGAACAGGGAGAGAAAGTTTATTTTGACTGGCATGCTCCTCCTGCTGTAAGTCTGACTTGGCTAGAACTAGTCCCGCTATATTGTATTTTTTGCCCCTACTGCCAGTCTGTTGTTCCTTCACTGATATAATTAAAGAGCTGTCATAGTTTGATACTTGGATATTGAGAGCAAGAAATAATGGCTGATACAAGCTAGCAGCTAGAAATATGTAAAATAAACATAACCTAAGCTACTGAAATCACAGATCCTTTTAAAGAAAAAGATCTGTCTGACAACCAGAATTTAAACCCACATGCCATACAGCCCTAAACTAAAAGTTAGGTGGAATAACCAGGGTTTATGTTATTTTGAGAAGGTAATGGATTAGAAAGATACATTGTTTGAAATCAGTCCTCAGCTAAAGGAGTGAAAATTCTTTGATAATGCCAGGATTGGTTTTGTAAGTGAATAAACTTGCAAAAAGCTGGCTGGGTGCACTAGTAATCTTCAAAGCTTGATTGCTTTTTCTGATAGCTTTAGAAAATTAGTGGATGAAAGCATGTGTAATATATCTGGTCTGAGTAAAACACTTGATGTAGTGTCTTACAAAATCTCTACTTGCAAAATTAATTCAAATTGGCTTGGACATGGAGTACTGTCACTTGGATTTAAAAATGGCTGGCTGAGTGCAAATAAAGGGTAATGAAAAATGGCAATGTATCAAGTTGGTGGGAGGTGTCTGGTAGAGCTCTGCAGGGATCACTGTTTGGTCCTGTTTATTTAACATCTTCATTAACAATCTGGAAGAGGGAGTGAAGCAACATGTTAATTAAACTGACACATAATAATAAATCAGGAATTGCTTCTAATGCCAACAGGAATACTTCACAAAAACGCTGTGTACTACCAAGGTTTCAAGAAAGGTCAATAACAAAGACGTAGCTGGGATGTTATAATTGCATTCCACCTTTTAAATAAAAGAGTCCAAAATATACACTGAGAGTCAGAAGCCTATCTATTAATTTAGAGCATGATTGCACAGTGTATATAAACTAAAGTAACTGGAAACTTCCAGTGAAAGACGCACTTTCTTTTTCCCCTGACATTTGCAGTGCATTAGATTCGATGGTAAAGACTGACTCAGCTCAGTTCACTAATCTGATAGAAAACTAGTATTTGGGGAAAGGGTTGTTAAATCAGTTTTCAGTTGTTTCTACACGTGATTGACTGCTAAATATAATGTAAAGGAGGAAAGAGAGGGACAAGAGGAATCGTGATAGAACTGCATTTCCAGTATCACTCACAGTTAAACTGGATTAGATGTAACGTAAACCACCCCTTTAAGTATAGTTCTATAGTTTCATATGACAGCCAAAATTCGACATTTTAGACTGTTTCCACAATGGCAAGAGAGTAGTTTACTGTTACAACATGCTGGATTCACTTTAATTATAAGTACTTCTGAGAAAATCAAATATATAAGTAAACATTAAGTTGCTCACTGAACAGCGATGCAAATTTATCAGACTACACTGAGTCACAGAAAAGAGTTCTCAAAAATAGGCTGGAATGGTAGGACTCAGTCAGAGACACTTATTTCTGGTTTACAAACATACGTAATATAAAGACAGATCTTAAATAATGGTGTTACTACCTCCCTGCTTTGAATGATTTACAGCAGCTTTTGTAGACTGACCCTTGGGCTGCAGTACTGCACTGAATCATAAATGTAGACTCATTTTTAAAGGGCAGTTTGATGCTACTTCCTAAAAGGTAAGAAAAAGGAAGAGAAGTTTTAAGGTCTCCTTTACCACATACATTTTAAATTGTGCTGGGGACTTGTGAAGTCCCCAGAAAACGCGAGAATACTTTAAAGCAGTGAGAGTCTCATGGTCATAAAGAAATTTCCTACGTTAGCAGGAAAGGATTGTAAAACAATTAAGGAAAGGAAAGGAAAGCCTCGTGGTCCCTACACTAAATTTGTTGTCTTGTCGCAGCTTTTGGAGGGCAAAGCCCTACAGCCAGACAGGAATAGATAGACAAGCAACTCCATCTGTCCAATGGAACTCCTCTGCAGAATGGAGCTCTGAGAGATCCCGTGTCTCCAGTGGATTGGATCTGTCATGCTTTCTGTTTAAAATGAACAGAAACCTGTCAGAGGAAGCTGACAACAGGACGTTCGCTTTTGATGTCACATCCATTAGGCAGGTAACTTTCTGTTCATGACCTAGGCGCTGACCCATCGTTCAGAGGTGTAAAACATGAATTGTCTGAAGCCAGTAGTTACACTGATGGAAATGAGAACAGAGAAACCCAAATTCATTTGCCAATATATAATAAAATATGAGGTATATATAAAAGCGTTCAATGTGCTTTAGCTGCAGTAGAGAGAAATTCTCTTGACAGCTGTTACGTAATACACCTAAACCTCTCTTGCAAGGGTATTGTAAATGTAAACCCCCAAATATATTAAAGGTCGTTTAGGTGTCACCTACTTTATCAATCTTCTCTCAACTAATTTATCCTCCATGGTCTCAATCTGAATGCTGCTATCCATTAATGGAACTAGTTTTGTTTAGTTTTATTTTTAATCCTATCTTTTTAAGGATTTCTTGTCTCTTGTTTGGTTGTTTGGGGGTTTTTTTGTGTGTGTTTTGTTGTTTTTTTTTAACTCCAGTAATTTGTGAAGCAGCTGCATTGGTCATGAACTACTTGCATTTTATTATACCTACAATGATTTTTAAACAGAAAGAATCTGCTCATGGGAACGCTAATCCTTCCATTATAGAAATAATTAAGCTCTTTTATTTGCAAGATGAAAATCTTTAGGGAACATATGAAAACTAGCAAAGAGCAATTTTTTTTTTTAAACAGGAAAAATGATGATATAAACAGACCTGCTAGTGTCTATTAAACTGTGGCATATGGAAAGGCATACAAACACTTACATAAATCTTTCTCAGTAGTTCTTCCAGTTGGCTCCGGAAAAAAAGTATATATTCTACAGAACTTTTTTAACAAAAATACGATGGCAAGTTCTCACGAGATCTTTTCTAAGTCTTTGCAATATTAATACACTTCCAGTCTCTCAGGATAAATGTTAACATAATATTGTTATTCTATCTATCTAGTCTGTAATTATCTATAGACTGTACTAGTTTGCAAATCACACTCTTTTCTGATTAAAAAAAGCTACTTCATTAGATTTTTATTAATTTTCTTAAGTTGTTGTTGCAATGGTTGCATTTTATATGTAGCAACTTCTGTTCCTAACCCTCCTAGATTATTTGGTTCTATATACTGCACTGTATTTACACGTATAAGATTTAGCACATAACCACTCAAATATTATTGAAAACTTCATGACTTAAAATTGCCATCTTATCACCGATTTTGGTTCATAAGACATAGAGGAATGTGGGAATGAATATTCCTTGACTAGTCATGCCTGGTGAGGATGCTACAGGGGGACGGGAACAGCTGAGGTAACTGAGTTGTGAGGGAGGATTGTTTGGAGGACAAACACCAGGAAACCATGAGAAAGCAGACTTCATTTTTTTCTCCTGCTCACCAGACAAATTGCTTTATGCGTGTCTGATCTGAGGCAGGCAGCAGTGTCCTGGTCTCGTGTTAAACCTGATGGAGCCCTGCTGTGTGAGAGGAGGCCAAACACTTGCCCACCCATGCGAAGTAGCGAATTAATTCCTTATTTTAATTTGCACATGCAGCTTTTGCTTTACCTTTTAAACTGTCTTTATCTCAACCCATGAGTTTTCTGACTTTTATCCTTCTGATGCTCTCCTCTATTCCCCTCTGGAGAAGTGATTTAGTGGCTGTGGTGCTTAGCTGCCTGCTGTGGTTAGGCTGTGACAGGCAGGAAGGGAAGGAAGGGCTGGTCACTTACAACAGGATTATCTATACAGGGAGAAAAAATGAAGCCAGCCCGCGGAAGAGGAACAGGGAATAGAAGATGATGTCATTGATTAATAACAGCAAAGAAATTAAGTTGCTCAGGGACCTAGGTCAGTTTTTACAGTGGGAGGGCTGTTCAGAGGGATCTGTACTGTATCCTATATTCAGAAATGAACTGGAAATAAAACTTTACTAAGTTATGAGGTTTTCTGTCATTTCTAATCTATTGATGTTAATGTAAATGAGCTTTTATTGAAAGTTTGAGAAAGTGGCAATAATACAGCAAATAAAATATGATGCTGATAGATATAAAAACAGTGCACAAAAAGAAAGAATTCTCAATTTGCATCTACAGTGTTGGGCTCCAACCAAGCTGTTACCACTTAGAAGTATGTTGCTGGAATTACGGTAGACAATTCTATGAAAACCTCAGCTCAGTGGCAAACACAAAGCAACTGAATGTTAACTATTGTTGAGAAATGAATAGAGAACAAACCTGAAAACATCATTGTTTTAGCACAGAAATCCAATATATGCTTTTGAATCCTTTGTGCATTACAGGTCATTCATATAGTAAAAGTAGAATAGTAAACCAGTAAAAGTAGTAGTATAAAAAAGTGAAAACAGCTAGAATTATTTCCATATGGCTAAATTGACAAGGTGTCTTTTTGGTGAACAAAAAGACCGCTATGTTTTTTTCAAGGATGTAGAAGTCACAGCTGGCATGGAGTCAGTGAATAGGGAGATATATTTCACCATCTTTTGGAATACAAGAATAAGAAGGCATCAAACAAAACTAGCAACTGTTCAAAACAAGCAAAAAGAGGAAATTCTTAATATAGCATGTAGCTCTTAATATAACACATAGTTGAAAGATGAGACATTGTTTCTAGATTCAGTGACCACTGGAACAATGGGGTTTACCAACTGATTAGAAGAGAATGTCAAACAAAAATCTACCAGCATTGTGAAACAGAGATGCTCTTTTGATAAAGATTGCTAGAAGATGGTTAGAGTACCACCATATACTGTTATTAGTAAATATATTTCTCCACATACTTGCTACTGGCCACTGCTTGGGGGTTAAACAGACCTTTGTTCTAGATACTAGATAACCCAGCTAGATACTGGGTTAGATAGCCCTTGTTCTTGTAATGAAATATTAATATTATATAGGGTTGAGGTTTTATATTTCCTTGTTATGTGCATACGTCACCGGTGAAATATTTTAAACTGTTAAACATTTAAACACAAAAAGGAAAAAAAAAATAATCTATTCAGTAAACAAGTACAACAGCACTGGAAACTTTGTGACAGTATTTTCTGGCAGCACAACCTGTATTTTTTCCTGTCCTGATTAAAAACTAGAGAGGACCAAAGATTAATTAAAATAGTATAAGCTTTTAAAAAAAGCTCTACTTAATTCTGGGTTTACCTTTTTTTTCTGAATTAGAGCAATGACAGAGTTCCAGATGTGAGGTTGCTGGTCATGGCAGTTAACACACAATTCTGCTATTATTCTCGTAAGAGTTTGTTTGTATTCTAACCTACAGAGCATCCAACATCACATTTAACACATGCTTATTAAATATAATTATTTAATCTATATGTAAGTCAGCCTTGTATTCAGATGTTGATTTGGTTGTTGGAAATCAAGTTAAACTTCAGCTTCCAGCTGAGTTATAAACTAAGAAAAAATAGGATACGACTCTACAAACACTGACCAGCTTCTAATCCTTTCACAGGAAGGATTCACCAGTTCCTGTGAAGTTTGTGTGTCAAACACACAGTGTGTTTGAGCTGTTGCATTCTGCTTTTGCAGTTCCATTTATAATCTATTTACAAGCTGAAAACATAAAAAGGAATGAGAAGGAGTATTTCAGAAACCACATTTTGAGAATATAATTTTGCATGATATTGAAACAGCTGTAGGTGATTATAATAGACTAGTTTGAGAAAGTTATCTTGCCAGGTACACAGACTGCTTTTATACTTCTCTTTATTTCTTATGTGCCAGAGTTCAACAGAAATAATCAGATGATGACAAATTATCCAACTAGAAAAATTAACAGGTCAAACTAGTCCTTTGGTCACCTATTGCCAAGAATCAAGGCCTCCAGTCAGCCTTAGGGATACAGGAATCTCAATGCCCACCCAGTGCGTGCAGAACAAGGATAAATTACTTTTAATAAAGACTAAGAGCCTAGCAGAAATCTGCGGAGCACCATATGCAGGAGAGTAGGGACAGAAATACTAAGATACTGAAGACACAGGTCTGCTATCCTAAGGCAGATGTGCCTTCATCTGCGTAACAATAGGGCTGGTGTGGCTTCTGAGGATGCCCTCAGAGGTGTTTTGGTAGTTTTGTTTGTTTGTTTTATGAGCACCATCATATGGATGGTGAACATCCTGATGAGCATATGGATGATCTACAGCAAACCTGAAGTTATATCTAAAATGAATCTGTGGCATGAAACTTTAGAGGTGATCTGCCTTACAGCATACAACTATTTGTGATACTTGCCAGTTTGGGGAAAAGTAAATGATAAGCAATCAGACAAGATCAGTGCTTTTGTTGAGGAGCGACTTGCAGCAAGCTTTTCTGTGCCTTAACTGACTTCCAAGGCACAAAGTCTGATTCTATCAGATTTAAGTGCAGATGAGACTTTCAAAGGGATAGCTATAGAAATGATAGCAGCTGCTCTTGATTTCCATCATGAGCTCAACGCTGTCCCGACTGTTATACAGAGTACTTCCTCAACACTGACATAACTCAAGAAGAAGAAATAAAATATCCTAGAGTTCTTTCTATTCCTTTAATATTCAACAATAGCCCTGTAGACATCCTATGCAGTTCTTGAGAAGTATACTCTGAGGAAATGACTGAATTCTAATAGTCAGCATATGAGACAGGCTTTCACAAAACATCATTATCTTACCAGCCAGAATATTCAAACAATTCATGGCAAACTAATGCAATTTGTGCTGCTATCTTCAGTGTTATGGTATGTCAATCTGTGAAAGCAGCTACCAGTGATACCTGCAATGCCCTGGAGCAAATGTGCCTGAATGCAGAGTGTCCAAGGTACCATAAGAAGAAACTGTGATGTTTGATCTGATTAAAATATGTTCTAATAAACAGTAAACCGGAAGAAACTGGCACAGAACAACAGTCTAGTGTAAAACCAAAACCCATTAGCTTTAGGCACAATTCAGTATCAAACAGTACCCAACAGGCAAGGGGTTGGCAATCTTAAATTAGCAGGAATAGTCTTTTTCATAGAGTACCTCACTGCCCTTGCCAAATACATATCCGATGAGGAAAAAGACACCTCTTGCAAATCCTTATGGACAGTACATACTTCAAAATCATGTAATTTTGCATTCTCCTGAAAAGACAACCCTCACTTCTCTGTAGTGGTTTTTTTTTGGTTGTTTTTGGGTTTTTTTTGGGGGGGGGGGTGTTCAGTTTTGTTGGTTTTTTTTTTTGTGGGGTGCAGATTCCCAAAGAAAAGCTGAACTCATCCTTTCTTCCACACACCTAAAGAAAGATGGATTTGACTGAGAGGTTCAACTCTTCAGTTTGTAGTGTCTATACATGCTGCTTAGCAGTCGTAGTACTGTCTGGCTCATTAAAGTAATTGCTAAAAACAGTCAAAGTTTTATATAACCAAAATCTATTTAAAAGAAGCCTTTTTTTAAAAAAAGTGTAAAGCTGAATAGAATATCTCTCTGAATATTTACCTTCCCTTCCTATCAGTCTCTGAAGCTGCACTTGAAATGCAGCAAACAGTCATCTTGTATTCCTGCTGCTGAGGTCAAACAGCTTCTCCATGAAATTCTGCATGATGCAAAACCAATTAGTAAGAGTGGCATATTATTTTTGTAATCATTAATACAGACTAAAACTGACTGTCAGATATGAAAGAGGACAGTAATTTGTATATTTAAATATATACAGTGGCTAAACAGGGGATAATTTAGTTGCATAAGAATTTAATTTAGTATCTAGACTTTCTGGAATCACAGGCTCTAAAGCAGATGTAATCCACTCACCTTTTTATCTACCTGAATTTAACAGGTTGTTTACTATTATTATGCAGTTTACTGTGATGGAAAATAATACCAGGGAGCTTTAAAAAAACCTACAGGTATGCCACACGTATATCACAAGATCCTATTTATTGTCATACCTTTTCGGTATTGATTATTTTACTACAATTTTGTCTGCATTTCAAGGAGTACTGCACATTATACCTGTTGCCAGTGTTGTGATGCTCATTTTCCCCTTAATTTCTAGTGTGTGGCATGAACAAGTTGCTGCCATCCTTGCCATCCCATGTCATTCTTCTCATACAGCCAAGAAGTAATTCCATATGTCTTTTTCCTTTACATATTCTTAAAAAGACATTTCTCCCAGTGAGCATTCTTTTAATCTTCCATCTTAATCTCAGCTAGCTTAGTGCTGGGTCAATTCTTAATATTTGTCACAGGTAATTTTTGGTAATTTGATCAAGGATGCTACTTGATTAGAAAACAATTTTATTCAAAGCGTAAAGCAGAAAAAAGATCACTGTAATTGTGTCCAAATGTTGTCATAAAATCAGGTGCACATGCACACAATAATGAAAATATTCAAAAATTCTGCACTATTGTGACTTTCTGTGTGAGGATCATTACATCATACAAATGAATCCTGAAGTTTTTCTCCTGATTCTTAAAGAAAAGTTGAATTCTAAAGATTTTATAGGTATCTGCTGTTTATAAACTCATGCAAATGTTTTCTGTATTTTAGACAGCATTACATAAAGAAAAACTAACCAATATTTAACCAGAAAAAGAGGTGAAATCTGAGTTGGATGTAATATTGGTACAAGCATGTATTTCACCCTGTTATGCACAATTCCTGGTGAGCATTCTTGGAATGTTAGTCAACAGAAATTAAATACATTTTCATCATATGATGATATGAATTAAGATCTTTGTCAGGTAAACAGGTCATCACTGCATCCTTTCTGCCTGGAGTGTTTTGCAGGGAGAAGTCTACATACAAGATTTGGAAACATCATAATTGCAGGAGGAAGAGGTAAATAAAAGGAAGCTCAAGGAGAGCTTGCATGTCAGTTAAATGACTGCTGTTTAATTTTTTTGTCTGTGTTACTGATTAAGTAGCATCTGCTAAATGTGAAATTGAGAATTTTGGTCACAGCAATTAATATTCTGAATGAAATGTGCACACAGAAGCAGTACTTTATATTGTGCTGCCTGCAGCCATGTAGGCATGAGCATGAAAGAAAAAGGTGAATTGATTTGGAATTCCCTATCACTATGGAAAAAATAGTTTGTTCCTGCATAGCTGCTGCCTAACTGGTATTTTGCTAATGTCAAAACTTTGTAGAAAATCAAGACGTTCCAGTCATGAATGAACATCCAGATGAGCCATTACACTTGTGCACCGAGAATCAGCACTCTCACTTAACTAGTCTTACCACACCCATGTAAACAAGGCGTAACAAATCTTTGATCTGAGGGCAGGAACAGGCATAAATTACTCTGGTTTAAGGGAATCAATTTTGGGAGGGTGTGTTGTTGCTGTTAAAAAAGAAAGCATAACATAAGAAAGTTACATAGTTGCTGAAATACTGCTGGTAATTGTGGGGATTTGCCTTAGTAAAACAGAAGGAAGCACACCTGCCCTTAGATTTATTTATTTGGGGGCTTTGTTTTGGTTTTTCACATGGCAGCAGGTGTAACATTTATTGTCAGTTAAGCATCTCCCCTCAGAAGTCCAGAGTCAGCAAAGCAATGAAGCATTTGCGTGCAGCTCTAAGCCGGACGGAGGACGCAGCCTGCAGGCACGCATTGCTGTGGTTTGGGATCAGACAGTTCTGTGCCTTGCCAGTGCCAATGCTTCCACCCTCTGTGAATCAGCCGTTAGAAGCCCCTACACTCCCTTAGTGATGGAGGCAACTTTGGCCCTTCAGTAGGTCTCTGAATCAGCATTGGCATCAAGGGCTCAGCTGTTAAGCACTGTGCTCCCCCAAGCTGGACATGCCACAGCAGTCTCCAGTACTGGGCTTTATCACCGTGTGTGACGTAAGATTTCTTAAGCATTGTGAAATTCTGCAATGTCCATAGAATTCGCAAGCGAAAATTAGTATTGAGTCCAACTTTTCCCACGTGCTGGGTCCAAATGGAGAGGAAAAGACATAAAGAGCACGCCAAGTATTACTGTTGTCACTGTGGACTTTGTTATTTTTGGACTTAAAGTGGTTTCAATGAAGAGAACGTCCCTGCCTAACAGCATAGATATGCTGACTCCCATACTGACTCCCATCTAGCACAGTGGTGTCAACAGTACGTACTCCATGAATGTTAATTCTGAAAAGACCCATGCGCAACAGGAACAGAGTAGTGGAGTGTTTCTCTATGTAATCAGACCTCAGTACAGACCTTCATGCAACAAAGACATCACAGAACTAAGTATTTACCTCAGGACTGTTGTATTTGTTGCTATTATTTTGCATATTGGGTTTATCTTTTTTTTTTTGCGCTTTATCTCTTCTGTGCCTTTAGGTAATGGATAATTACTTAAAAGCACCTTATATTCTTAATTCTGAATTGAAAAGCAGTATAAAAGCATACCATTGCCTCAAGTTTTCAATTCTCTTATAATTCATTTGAATGGCCCCTGTGCTTTCCCGCTTTTCAGAATTTATGGACTTGGCCTCATTGACTAGCTTTAAAGAATGTAGTACTTTATAAGTTAATGTCCCTACATAAAAGAGATATGAAACAAAATGATCTGCCCAAAATCAATATACGTTCCATATATTAAATATATAGAAAGATATTGAAAGTGTTATCAAATGGGGAAGTTACTTAAAAATGAAAAAACTTATATATTAGCCAAGTACTAAATGAGCAAGGAGAAACTTAAACCTACATTAAAGTTCACAGTAAAAGGACAATGGGAGAAAAGCTTGGACTGTAGTTGGTCAAATTATACACGTTGGATAAAAAAACACCTTTTATGACTACCTTTGAGAACAGAAAATATCATGAATGCTAAATACAATAAAATATTGCTAAGTGTCCTCAAATTTTTTCTGAAGTTGTCATCCCTGAAACTCACATCCTACTGTAATATCTAGGCATTTGAATTGGAAATTGTACTCTTAACATGAAATAAGGTACTATACTATCACCTGGGCCTTTGAATAGGTAAACGGGAGCATAAAACCATTTAGACTTATGAATCAGGTTTATGAACAATGACAGAAATTAAAGTAAATAGAATTTCCATTAGGAGAGGGTTGAGTAATGAGTAGTATGAAGAGTAGCCTAAAGCCACTCAGTATACAACAGTGTCTTTCCTACACCACCAAGTTTTTATTAAATTCCTTGCTTATAAATGTCAGATTAGCATGCAAATCCTAACATTTAGATGAGCAACGCAATTTATCTTTTAATTTTTGTGCCCTGAAAACTCCCAAGATAATCTTTTTAAATTAACTGCAAATACAAAAAGTTATTTCAGGAAGCGCAGAGAAGACAGCATTTCTACACCATTTTGTGAGAAAAGGTATTAAAACACTTTCACATTTTTAAT
This sequence comes from Falco cherrug, assembly GCF_023634085.1. Lineage (NCBI taxonomy): Eukaryota > Metazoa > Chordata > Aves > Falconiformes > Falconidae > Falco > Falco cherrug. The sequence continues at coordinate 17,576,726 of NC_073711.1, forward strand.
CCACTGGTAAAATATTTAACAAGGATTAAGCTGCAGGTTCCTACTACAATGATCTTCTAAAGAAAACCAGAAACGGAGTGGAATTCCTCTGTAAGACAGCTGCTGCAAGAATTTGTGGAATTGGTATGTGCAACCTTAGAATTTTTTAACTGCCATAAGGAAGGTCTAAAATAATAGCAGTGTCACAATTTTAAGAATTATGCTTTGCTTGTCTGAAAATTCTAGAATTACTTCTTTTAGGTAAATATCTATGTCGGAGTTACAATGGAAGTTCAGCCCAGCTGTTGAGTTTTTAAACGGTTCAGAAGTACTCATAAAAATGCATCTCCAATTGCCTTGTCTGCTCAGGAGACTGAACTGCAGTTATTATTTTGGACTAAGAAATATTGCAAGCTGCTTGGAAAAATTAATAGTTTGATAAATAAAGAAGATACAAGTACACTGTCTAACCTTGATAATCATGATTAATAAGAAAAATATTAGCAAATGTGAACATAGGAATTTTTTCCTCCTCTTTAAATTAGAAATTCAAATATTTTTCTGGAAAAATTGTGTATTTTGATGGATGAAAATGCTTTTTCAAGATAATTATCTCAAACCCTCTTAAATAGCAATTAACAAATAAAAATAATGTTTAAAAGCAGATTCAAAATATGATTTAAATTGTTTTTAAGGGGAATTGCTAAGCTATTAAATTTCTGAGTCTGAATAAGTTGCTGGTTTGTAATTTGACTCTCATTTGCTTATTGCTAACATAAATGATAGACTGAAATATCTTTTAAATCTATTGTGCTGCCTTTTTATCAAAGTACATGGAAAACCATTACATTTATTCTTGGATATAATTCAGAATAGGAGGATAAATTTTCAAAAATTACAGGTTTGAGTCTTATTTTCTTTTTCCCCCTCAAGCTTATTTTAATCAGTTTTAATCTATTTGATTGATAGTATAACTGAGAAGATATAAATAATATTATTTTAAGAAGAAATTCAGCCTCTCAGTCATCTTTAACAAGAAAATTTGTCTTCTGTGGAAATAGCAAATATTTTAATTCTTACCAAGGAAGTGACTTGGAGTGAAAAAAAAAGTCAGGTAACTAAAAGCCTGAGGTTCAACAAAATTACTATGTTTGAAACACCCACAAAATCAGGAAACATTAGTGCTATGATTATGGATTTAATTAAAATAGCATATATAATTAAGCATATAGCTGAATGTAATGTAGGAATAACACAGAAACAGTTTCTGACTTAGCATTCCAGAGAAACAGAGAGATGCAAAGTCTTATTTATTCTAAAAATCTCTGGCTGTGAGAAAGCACCACTTTTCTGTTTTCACCTGTGGACTAGAAGATTGATTCATTTTGTATGAGGGGATAAACTTAAGGAGCTGAGGATGTGAAAATGTAACATTCACAAAACTTTAATTTGATAAAGTCCTTAGTTTATCTTTCTATGGCAGAATGATAAGAAAAGTAAGAAACATAGCCCAGCAGGGTACAGGTCAATGAATTCATTCTTGCAATGGGAATAAGAAACATGAGTTTGTTCATAAAGTATATGCCTTCCCCAAGGAATAATAAATACTAATAAATTCTTTGGTCTGAGAATTTCATTAGAGAATGAAGGTTGCGTTTATCTGAGGAATACATAGCCGGGAAAGAAAGCATGAAAACTTTTATATCCATAGCAAATGACCAGGAGGGAATCATGGCCAGAAGAATAATAATTAAGAAAAGGTGGATTTAAGACAAAGAATTTCCAGAAAGAAAGTTAATATTTGTATTAATATTGAAACAGTAAATTCATTTTCAGGGATTCTGAAGTAGCAATTAATTTAATATTAATGAAAGCAATATGCAAGAAAGAGGAAATATGTAATGACAAATGGAAATAGCAAAAACATTTTAGCCACAAAGTTCAAATCGGCAGACATTAGGTCACAGAGAAAAAGGAAGATTCTACCCAATGAAAACATGTCTGTGGAAGTATGGGAATTCAGATTATTGTGACTTTCCAAACAAAAATCCTGTATAGATATTCCCAGCAGGAGTAATTTCACGTCCTTCTATAGGAAGCTGCATTTGTAACTGCTAATTTTGAATGACAGTTTTGGACTGATCTTATTAAAATCTCTATGTTTTTAAAATAAAAAATTATATTGAACATAAACAATTTTATCGTTTAAAAATATGTATTTAAATGTTAATATGCATTTAAAATGTTGCCACTGATATGCTCAACAGTATGGATGTTCCATGACACATATTTATCAGTGCACTGATAAGTGTTTCTTAGAACGCTGAGTACCACCTTATCGAGGAGAACAGTTGCCCCTTCTAAAGATGCATGTGAACTAACTTAGCTGCTCTGTGTGTTATACACAGGCATTCGTGGACTGCCTCATCCACAGTGCAAGTTCTAAGGATATGATAAAGGGAAGGTGAAAATTAAATTCCTAAACTTTGCCCAATGTTTGCAGCTGATCAATAATTTGCCTTGAAACTTTTGGTATACCAGGCGAGTTTGAGCTCAGTTCCAGGCTCACATACAAAGCCCCTGTGATAGCTGTCCTATATTTTGTCTAAATGCAGCTTGGCTATAGGAGCAATGGAGGGGGTTTTGCCCTGGATAGTTTCATTTGTACAGTTCCCAACATGCAGCAGTAAAATATTCCACAGAAGTTACTTTGGTCCTAAACTAGCAATGGAAGCTTATTACATCTTACTGTTTTAAAAAAAAAAAAAAAAAAAAAAAAAAAAAAAGGCACCAGAGTTTCATAAAAATGACAAATTAGTGTTATTTAGTATACATTGTTTACTGTGTTGCAATATTAACAGAATGGTAACAGTTTTGTGTTTAACAACTGGAAAAAGTTGTGACTGACACCTTAAAATCATACAGACTGTTCATTCGTTTATAGAAAATGGATTCAATTATATGATCTAGAAGTCAAAAAGATTATTGCTTTAACAATGATCTTATATCATCCATAATTGCTAAATCAGTATCATGCTTATATTTTTTAAAAAAGGCTTACAGTAATTCAATAAATGAAACTAAAATATTAACATTATTTATCAAGTGATTAAACTATATTCTAATAATTGATTGTAAGTCAAATATATTCTTTCTCCTTGCACTAAAACGCATTTTACTGACTCCTTTTTTAGAGCATCTATACTCTAACCTGTTCCCAGGCTATTACTTAATCAAAAAATACAAGTATAATCAAGGGGATTCTATTCAGCTACCAAAATCTCAAGGAAATAAATAAATAAATAAAGGAATGAAAAACTGTCTGGGAAAACCTGGAAACCAGCCTTTGAATGTACAATTGGAGAAACTGTAGACATCAGTTATTACTCCATAGTGAAGCTTGACAAATATCAACAAACACTATTTGAATTTGCATCCAAATACTCAGTCCTAAGAAGTATTAGAATTGTTTGGTCAAAGGATATAAACAGTGTTATACTATTTACATGGCTGAAGAACAAGAGGCAACATCTCAATTCTATAGTAGAATGCATCTGTTTTCTATTCCACATTTACCATAATGGATGATTATTTACAAAGGATTATATAATCCCAATCTCATTTTCTATTTTTTTCCCTTATAGTAAAATTTTTTAACATTACTTCAACAAATTACCTCAACAAAAAAGCAGAAAGAAGGGTGAGTAAATTCTGGGTTTGTTACCACACGCTTTCTGGAAGAGTTTGATTTCAACAAATCTGTCTTTAGTGTTTGGGACTGCATGTTCCCTCAGCAGTGCACCAGCAATGACAGACATTTGCATTCTACCTGAAGGAATATGCAGCACTTGAACTGTCTTCAAAATATTATTTCTGAAATGCGCAATATCCAAGAGGCAAACTTTTTTCTAGGGTATGTGGTGACATCTCTGGATCTAAAGTAATAGGAAAAAAGAGGCAAAACAGATACATATTTTCTCATGTCCATTGCTACCTCCATTACTCCATAGTCAGAAATTCTGATTATTCTCTTATTCCGTACAATCTTACTGGCCCACAGAAGCTTCACAGCTTATTAGTAGGTTCAGCGTTGCTCAAGCAGCTAAACTTTCACATATGCCAAATGCTTTGGAAAGAAAATTGTGAAGATGTTTTTCTCTCACTAAGGCAAACTTTGACATAATGTCTCGAGTAAATTAAGGCTGCCACCATCTTTTTATTACTTAGTGTACGTAACCATATAAAGCAAACCAAGCTTGTCTTTAAACCACTTAGAAGAAAGGCAGCCTGAGGTATTAGGAAACAGAAGGGACCCTTTTAGCTGTAAATACGTTATAAAAGAAAAAACAGAAAAAACAGTGGAAGGTATGATTTGGCTTTACAGCTGTGATTTTAAAAAGGATCTTGTTTTCACGTATGTGAAGTACCTTCTTACGCTTTGTGTTCGTGCTACTAAAAGCTGATGGCACGTAGGTCTTCATTTTCCAGTTGGCCTCTCTTTTGACTCTGTCTTAGGGGCAGGAGGAAGCGAAAAGGTTATATTAAACTTCTTTAAACTCTCTTGTTGTACTAGTGATTACTGTATCTTGCTTGATGATTCAGTTTTAAATAAAGCTTTCTAGCGAGGACATTAATAGTCCGCAGTCTGGTACAGCAAGCAATCTAATTGAAGTTGAATGAACAAAACAGAAAAAGGTCAGAATCACTCGGTTTCCAGTACATCAATCCTTTCTTGCTGCTTGAGAAATGAAACAATTCCAAGCCACAGACTTCACAATAAAAAGAATCAAAATCCTCAAAAACAAAGAGAATTAATGACAGAAAACTGTCCTCCAGAAGAGGCTTGTCTACATGAATACCAGGCTTCCGTTTTGTAAATATATGAATTATTATGTGAACTCCCACAAAATCGTACAGCTTTCAAGAAATAAATCCATTCTGTGAGATGGTTTTGTACATTTCAGTCAATTAGGTTTTGTCAGTACCAAAAAAAATCAACATAAAAATAAAATTTTGAAGCTGGAGAGATTTCAGAGCGGCGTACTTCAACTTACAACTGCTTCTCTTATACAGCCACACTTGACTGGGATCCACATTCTCTAAAGGAAATTCTGAAAAGAATACCGTAAGTTTAATTGCTTTCCTGTTTTTCCCCCTCATCTCACACACAAAGAAGGTCAAATAGTACCTTTTAATGAGTGGAGTATCTCTTGATATACATTTATAACTTACAAGAACTGAAATAACTCTGAGTAAAGGTATAAAGTGTTGCCTGATTGCAAATAGTGATGAAAATCCACTGTGGGTGGAATTCCACTGGTCAGTTGACCTTTTACTTCAGAAGATCTCTACATTCGTCTGAGCTTGTCTAGAAGACACACCTAAACTAGTAGGACTGGAAGGACTTCTCATATCTGATGTTTTGACCTCACCTTGCAAAACAGTTCAAAAAGCGAGCATGTGTCACTTCTTCAACTTTTGTACCATTAAAAAAAACCAAACAAAAAACAACAAACCAAAAAAACCCTGAAGCCAGTATCTGGAGCTTGCAACTGTGTTATGCTGGGGAATTTCTAAAGATCATACAGAGCTAAGATTTAAAAAAATGCAATTAATGACATGAAGATGCACTTACATTTCAGCTGACATTTTCATACATGATTTATACTTTGCCCACTAGTCAGATGATGGATCAGTCAAACCATCTTAGCCTGAAGCACAAAAAAGTGGAAAAGATGTATGTCCTCTGGCTTAGAGCTTTCCCTGGGGAGACTTTGCAAGTGTTTTCTACCCTCTTAACAAAAAGTAAAGGGGGGGGGGGGGGGGGCGCGGTGGGGTGCGGGGAAGCTTATATAAAGACAGAATTTTAAAAAAATCACTTGAAAGAGAAACTTCTCAATGTTTCTAATTTTTTTTTTGTAACCTTAGTGAAAGAATCATATTTAAAATAAAGGCACTAGAACTCAGAATTGAGGCAAACAGCAGTTTTACCTCTAAATGTGAACACCAGTCTGCTATGATAGGATTATTTAAATGCTGTATTTATGATCTTGTTTGATTTTTTTTTTTTTTTGACTGTAAGGTACTGATTTGAAAACAGAAGAAAATCTAGCTTGGCTTTGGTAGGAAAATACAGCGATTGAAGTCTGGCACCAACAAACCTCAGCATGACCTGTTGAAATTACCAAAAAAAGAAAAAGGACTTGGGGGAAAAAAATAATAATGATTTAGAGAGAAAGAAAAAGTCACATTAGCACAAAACTTTCTTTTATTCCCCCTGGGAATAAAGTTTTCTAAACTTACATACTGCAAAACAGAAGTCATGCCAAGTAAGGTCATTTACTTAGGTTAGAGGAGACAAATAGTTTTCATCCTAACAAGCATTCACATGTACTCCTGTTTGCTGAATATCAAAGCATCCAGCAGAGAATGTCAGGAAGGGACAAAGCTGATTGTCTCCTATAAGAGTGCCTGTAGTGAAAAGCCGTGCAAATTTCAGCTAAAAACTTCTGGCATGGTAACGCTTCTAACAACACACATCCAATCCAAAACTCAGACCTATTAAATCAAGAGAGTGGAAAATATTCACATCTATTGTTGGAAGGAATACTGTGAAGAGCTATTCTGCATAACCAATGGCTATCAAAGTGACATGGAGAAGAACTGATTGAACCAGAAACTTTTTCCCATTTAGATCAAAGCTAAAAACAGCAGTATAAAAATAATAAAAAAAGAAAAAAAAAAAAACCTTAATGCAATGGACAACATACCAACAGAACTGCTAAAAGCATCAAATAAAAATCAATCTGTGTTTTCCACAGAACCTCTAAGAGTCTGGATCCATAAAGCAAAGCATTAATATCATGCAATTTTTGGTGCAAAGATATGTTATGCTCTTTTGTTATAAAAGGCTTCTATGACATCTGCTACAGTAAAAAGAAATGCATAGGGAAGAAATCTGCAGTTCTGTCAAAAACATGCAGTGAAGTTAGTCTGTGTTAGAATGAGCAAACAGGGAAAAGATCTTCATTACCAGATGAGTTCATTTAGATTCATTTTTTATGTGATGTGACTTTAATTAGAAAGAGTTTTATGTAATTAATTTAAAGATCGACTATACGGGAGCGAGATTGTTTTGGACTTATATCAAATGCAGATTTAGCTGCTTCCTCATATCTTTGGGGATTTTGAAATTTTAAACCAGTCTGAAATTTCCTTAGAAGTCTTTAAGTGTATTTTGGTAACATTATTAATAGAGTGTCTCTAATTACTGGGTGCTTTCAGTGTAATTATGGAAACGTTCCTGGTACACAGTATTAATTTATTCCAGTACTTATAAGTTTGTGCACTGATGTATAACACATTCTAAGGCTATCTACAAATGCAGCCAGAAGTGGGCTGAAAACATGTGTGTTTTACAGAGAGAAAGAAAAACTGTGAAGAGGTTTAACTGCATGCTTTCTCCGACTTAAAAAACAATATCCAGTCTATGCAATTACTGTGTTTATTTGTACAATAGTCACCATTAAACCTTCCTAACCTTCCCAGTATCTACTGTTGGAAGATGTGGCAAATATTCATCTCTCTTTAATGATAAGTAGAATCTAGCAATAGTACAGTACTGTACTAGTTCCTGTAGAGATGTGGGAAATACTTTTTTATCAATTATGAATTTTATATAAGTATAAATAGCTGGTTTTAGGTTAGGGTAGCCTTTCCCTCTAGCTGTTATCTAAAGCTTTACTATTTCTTATTCCCAGAGGCAAAATAATAGAGCTGTGACTCGTGCCATGTTTCTCAAAAAGCCACCATCAAACGACCTAAAGAAGTTGTTAATTTACATCCTGAGTTTCAGCACTGAAAGAATTATCAAGCTTGTGATTATTTATTCTGTTTTAGGAAGAGAAGGTTGACTGGAAATGTACACCAGTCTTAATGAATAACTCAAACAAGACTTCCGTCATAATCATCATGGGAGTTTTCACCCTTTCCATGAACAAAAGGAAAAAAATGGGTTTTTTTCATTTCAGATTAGAAAGAAAATAGAGATGCATAAACACATTTCTGTCAAAGGAAGCCATGTGTTAGTCTCTATTATAACTATCACAAATTGACTCGACACCAATTTCTAGAGAAGTTAGAAAAAAGAAAGCAAAAAAAAGGCAAAAATTTACTTTGCATTTTTCTGCATTTATATAGATAGATACGTCACCAATTAAGATTTTAAAATTCACAGTAGGTAACTGGGTACAAAAAAATGATCACTGTAATATCAACCACTCACACAGATCGTGCAGATACTAATATTTCTAACCATTTCGGGGATTTTGCACTCATACTTGTTCATATTTGAGCAAACATGCAAGAAAATTACTGTCAAGTCATGTACCAAATGCAAGACAATGACAAGAATTTAATGGGGTGTTTTAAGGAAGAACCTGACTTTGCAGCAAGTTGTGCGACTAGGTTATTTCTCTCAAGATTATTATTAGATCTAAGCAAATATGACAAAAGAAGTTCTGCAATCAGTTCTCTCCAGCAGTATTTACACAATTTTGTACACAGTGTTTTTAAATGTTTGGCTGAGCAATGTTTATGGAACAATTCAAAATGAATGCAACATAAGTCATTGTCTATCAAAGAAGCTGCATTAATAAAGTATATAGATACCGAATAACAATTTCAAATTAAAATCCATTGATTTGAACCATGTTCATGGTGACTTAAACTATGTATTTTACTTTACAACCGTAGGCAATGTGATCTATTGTAGTTACTATGGATTCATCAAAGTACAGGAACATGGTAGCTTTACATTGCATGCTGTTGTGCCTGCTAGAATGAAATCCTGTTGGAATATTAACAAAGGGGGGTTTATATAAAAGCTGCAAGTATCGCACAAGATACAACTAGAGAAATCATACAAAAAGGAATGACTGGGAGCAGAGTCTGATGGACCCTTATTTCACCCTGTATATTGATGTAATTGTTAAATATTCACCTGGCACCTGAGAACTTCTGCTCCATCAAAAAGTTCTAAGAACATTTTGTGCACCGAGTCAACGCAGCTTTCTGATCAGGGGGAGGTGTGGGGGGATAAATCAGACTGTTGTAACCAATATTCTTTAGGCCAAATCTATACGATGGGGCAGAGCTGCTTCACTGTGCACAGCACAGCCTGAGTCCCTCTGTGTTCCCTGTCCGTATGAAAGCTTTAGGTCACAAAGAGACACGTCTGCCATTCTAGAACATGAGCAGGAGGGAGCGGGGAAGTCCCCCAGCCTGTACCCCAATGGGAATGACCAAAGGGCTGGGCATTGTGCACATCCACTGCAAGCGCTGGTAGAATAAGCACTCTGGAACCAGAGCAGAAGGGCAATGCAAGCTGCCATAGTAGCAGCTGAGAATTCTGGAAATCTTAATAATAATAATAATAATAATAATAATAATGAAAAAATAAATCTTTTTAATAAAACTCCAGAAGAGTAATTGATTTAGTAAAAAAAAATATAGATCAATATTTTGTCAGGTATGCTTAACAGTTCTATTGGTTTGAACTCTGATTTGCAAAGCTGCCTTTCTTTTGTCCGCATGTAGAGGCACAGCAGTACAGATTCCCCTCTAGTCAGAAGACAATCTGATATTTTACAGAAGCACTTTTAGCCCAATGCTCAAACCAATTGTTATGATCTATAAAAAAAAGAATACCTCCTTATCTTTGGAAGAGTTTAATTAGTAGGAAAAGCTACATTTTAAGAAGATAATATATAATTAATAACTCCAGCAAAGGTGGCAAAAGAAGAAAGAGACAGTAATCTTTGTACATCCTTAAAAGCATTTAACACGCTTTTTATCTAAAATTAATGATCAAATTGTGTAGTAACAAGTGGAAGAAAAAGCTCAAATGGTATTGCTGACAGTATTTTTGTTCTCTCATTCTCTCAATGAATGATTGTTTCACTGGCTGTCTATGGCTTCTTGCTGTGTCTGAATTTTTTTTTTTTTTTTTAAATTAAGAGCCACACTGTCATGTCCAAGAAATATTCTGTCAAGGATTCTTTTCTTGTCATTCCTAGATATACTGACAAAGAACAAATTATTAATACATAAAAGATTTATAAATTCGAGCTATCTTGTCCAGGGAAAGTATTTAGAGGGAAGAAGAATGGAAGATGCATTGTTTTTCCTTTAATGAACATTCAAAAAGTTCAAAGATTCCAGATTTAGAAAAGATCCTGAAGAAGAACAAGATGCTTTTTGGGCTACCAACAAATGACAGAGACACATTCACAGTGAGATAAAAAAAACCCATTATGTTGACTTCTCAGTCTTACTCTGCCACATCCCTTCTATACAACTGTGGGGATACCTCAGCAACAATTCTCTAATTTTTGAAGTGATTTGCTAGTGGAATAAATACGCAAGCAGAGTTTCTTTAGACTGTTTTGAACAAAGACCCTAAAGGTGTTTGTTCTCGGTATGGGTTGACAGAATATAACCTAGAAAATAGAAATCAAACAGAAAAAATATGGTTAGGTCTGGCATGTGAAGTGGCATAATGGTTGTGCAGACTTGAAAAGAGCTAGTCTCCTTATCTCACTTGTCATCTAAGAATAAGTTATGGCTAGATATAAGACACATACCAGCTGGAAAAAAAGCCAAGTTGCACCTATATTTGTTGCTTACAGCTGAGTGAGGAATTTATGGAATTCCCAAAGCAGCCAACAGGTTTGGGGTTTCTCATTATAAGACCCCTGTGGACAGTTCTGTGTTAAGTACAGATGTCAGCTTGGGAGCAGTATTCAGACTCAAAGGCTGTCAACAGATAGTAAGTAGCTGATGACTTTACTCAAAAGACACATTTGTTGGTAAGAGGCAAATGAGACATTTTGATAGAAATTTCCGAGTGTTCAGTGATAGGCTGATTTATTTGTATGTTTGTTTTAAATAGAAGGTTTATTGCCTCAGCCTGTTGACAAGGCAGGACAAGTTATTTTAAAAAACCCAGAGGGAACGTTTAAAAAATGTGCAACACAGCCAGTCTGAAATCACACAATTAATTTGCTTCTGGTTTTTTATGCACGCAAAGTTGAAGGCAAACATATCAAAACATTGTGATTTGGTAAGTTAAAATAAATATTGGATAATTTATTGCCAATTCTGATTAAGTCTGACCATTGCATTTTCGGGATGAAGAGTAAAGATTTCAGAAAGGCATAAACACACGACTCTCAATTCCATTTAAAAAAACCAACCAAACAAACAACAAAACTAAAAAAAAATCCCAACCATCATCTTTCATTCCACGCGCAAAATTTACTGTTATCCGTAATGTGAGCCTTTACAGTTCATCAGTATACTCTTAGACAGATTTATTTATTGTATGTAATGTTTAATATTTTGATCTAAATGTAGCAATTTAAGTTTCTCTCTAGTTTTTACAGTCCATGTCATAGGAAATGGATGAGTATGAATACCCTGACATTCTCTCCAAGCATCTCTCTGCAGCGGTGAGGACAAAATCAGTGCCAAAGACCAGGATGAAATGAAGCAGTGGTTTCTCTATTAAGAATTCATCTCTGCTCCTCTCAGCATAGTAACACTGGCTGCAGTTCCCTGTCATATAACTAGGAGGAGGTAATGACAATCTGCTTTAGGCATCACAATTTTCCCACACTTTACAGACATTTGGGTCACTGGAAATTCAGTGTTCTTGGAGAATTCCAATTTTCTACTTTAGGAGACAAATAAAGCTACTACTTCAATTCAAGTCACAAATAACAAGAAATCAACATTATACCTTGCAGTTTTTACTGGAATGGTGTTTTCAGATGTGGAAGTTGTTCATATTCTGTATCAGCAATGCTGTGTTAATGGAAGGTTTCCTTTACACACAGTGAACTTAACACATTTTAAGATTAAAAAATAATACTAATTCTCAGATTTCATTATAGAGAGAAGTTTAAAGTAAAATCCACTTTGAAATAATTAATATAATCATTTAATGGCTAAATCCTACTGTTTTAGCCTGAATAATTATTAGTCATTTAGTTTATGTACAGTTCTATGAAGGCAATTCATGATAAGAGAATCAGAGAGAGAGAAGCTGGAGAGAGAGTTCATTCTCTTTTTGAAATGTAACTTCTTGTGCATATCTGGTTTTGCTTCTCTGTCTCCACTTCTCTATTTCTTTCATGTTATTTGCACCCTACCTTCCACATCCCTTTTTTCTTAAGTTTCCCAGGTTTTGCCCCAGCCCGTCCTTCACAGTTATTGTAAAAGTTCAGCTGCAGGGCACTGCTATCCCACTCCTTAGTGCCTCCATTAGCAGCAACATGCCCAGAGGGAAACAAGACACCAAAAAGTAGTTTCTTCAGGCTAAGCCAATCATTGTCAGATACACATTGGCCTAAAGATCTATCATAATTTATCCACATTGTAATTCTAACCTATTATTAATAAATTATATTCATTTTTACGGCAAGGTTGTTTTCACAGAAGCATTTCCCAAGTCACATGAAACATGGCACTGTGATTCTCAGTCAGTACCACTGTCTTTACATACATGAATTGCTGAATAAATCTCTTGGACTTTGGAAAGCTGATTCCTCCCCTCAAGCACAAACAAAGAAAATACTTTCAATACTGTCAAAACAAGACAATGACATAAAAACCCACCAACCACCCTCCAAGGATCTGATCAAGAACAAAGTGAAGTTAAGAAGATTTAAACTATTAATGTTTGGTTTCTGAAAGATTAATTTTAAAACCTGTTTTCTTAAAAGAGACAGAAACACTAGTATTACAAAGACATCAAATACAAGTATTTGGTGAGGCAAAGTGGAAATACTGTGATATATCTTTAAAAAAAAATTAAAGTTTATTATTTGTATATAAATATATATACAAATATATCTATGGGGGAAAAGCAGGGAACTCAAGGGGGTAAAGGGAGAGAGAGTGCACAAGTAAATAATGGATTGTCCAAAATCAGATTTAGCAAACAACATAATTTTCCTTTTTTTCCCCTTTTTTAGTGTTTTATTTAGCCCTTTATTTTAATTTCATTTGCTAGTCTATAGCTTCAGCAACATACCATCACATATAAGACAGATGTCTACTACTTTGGCCAGTACTGGATACGACAAGGACATTTAAACTGCCAGTTCCAAAACCACACAAGCTTCATGCGAACCATGATTTACTCTACCTGACATTCTTATGTTGATATACTATTGATGCAATCCATAAACGTAATCCTAAATTTCATTTTTTTTGGTCTGTCTGTTCAGCTCCATTCTTGAACAACTCTGGTGCTCAATTTACTGTATTTATGTAAGATTTGGGTAAGAGGAGTGAGACACTTTCATTTTTCAGGAAATACTATCAAAGTTTGCTGTGCCATAAATAAAAGATGGAAGATAAGAACATTAACTAGAGTTGCAAATTCCTTCTCGAGACATTCCTCAAGACAGTTTATTTTACTTTGCCACCAAGTTAAATGAGCTTAAAACCTTAATTTACTAGTGAAAACCACAGATTTATAAAAATAGATTTAGAATTCCAATTAAGTAACAAAATGTATGCAGACTTAAACCTAAAAACATTTAGCTAAAAGTCTTCTTTCATCCGCTTGGTCTTATTTTCCCAGTTTTTCTTATTTCTAACCTTACTACAGCATCACTATCTATTCAGAAGTCAATATTGATTTGAAGATTTCCTCAAAGACACAACAAACTTCAATTGATTATTTAAAAGCAGATTCAGGTATGCAGAAAAAGGTGTTATAGGAATACAAAAGCACACAAAGAGATCCAAATTCGTTAAGGTTTCTTCAAACCATTCAGGAAACATGCAAGTCTGATACTTTCTTTAACTTCAGTGAACTCATGGTAACTGGAGTTACAGAAGTGGAGATTTTCATCCCCTTTACTTATTTAATACTAACAGATTACACTCACTTCTTAAACCTAAGAAAAATCCTTCACCAAAACTAAAAAATCCTAAAAAATGGAAATAAATTGCTGCTGTTAGTGGGACCTGCACTTCTTCCCTGCAAGTATGACCTTTGAACTGAAAGCTTTAATAGAAACACAAATCCCTGAAATGAAAAAAAGCCTTAAAATATATATTTATACAATTTATCTTTCCTATTACCACCTTACTCGTGTAAGACTATCTGCAAATTCTGACTGGTTTTTTTCCCCTCATATATTTGCCCCTCTTTTGAATGGCAACTGGGCTGAAAGCAGATCATTTAAAGGTCTCAGTTGGACCTCTTCTCCCAGACACTTAATTTAAAATTACTTTTTTTTTCACATTAAAATCCATATGATGTGAGTCACAGGAATGTTACAGAATGCTTCTATGCACACACACACACAAAAGTATTTATGTGATTAGAAATTTTACTGTTCTCCCTTTGATGGCTTTCAGAGAACTATGTTCAGCAGGAATCCCGTTGCTACGGGCATGGTTGTACAAAAACACCTGGACAGTGCTCTAATTGTAAAATAACTTTTAAAATAAATTAAAACCTAGTAAAAAAAATCTCATCGAGAACACTGTTCTGATGGAGGATTGGCCAAACAATACCATGCTACTGTTTATCACATTTTTATTCTCAATCTTACTTAACATGACTACAAGAATCTGCCTGATACTCATTCTACTTCTGTTCCTACACAGCTTATCTAGAAAGAGGAGTAAATATCTGACATTCAATTAAAACTCTACAATTAGAAGAAAGACAAGAACTACTTCCTGCTTTGCTCAATAGATTTTTACAGTACACATGCTACGAGAATAATGACAATAAATCTTGCTTATATTGCCCAACATTCCTCATTATAAGGTGCTTTGTATTAGGTTTTGGTTGGTTGGTTTTTCCCCACTTAAACTGAAATATTCTATGTCAGTCTTTCACTTCGAGTTTCATGGGAAATTTCTAGTCAAAGCAGTTAATTCGTTACAGATTGAGTCTATTTCAAGATTTTCCTGAATTAAAAACAACACAAGAAAAAACAAACAAACAAAAAACATGACACACACACCCCTCTGATTCCTTGCAGGCCTCTTTTTACAATCTGTAGTTTGTTCATGCTTTGACAAGAGACCTGGCTAGTACTGTCTTTACGTCAGTCCTGGAAACCAACCAAAAAATGGACAAGTTATAAATCTCATGAAAATGATGGGTTATATTCATTCAGGGGAGTTTTGCAATTCACAGGAAACTCAGACCATACATGTAATTTCATTGAAGGTGCAATTTTTGGTGAGCACCACAGAGCGCAGAACTGCATGGCAACCTCCCCATGGCTAAAGGCTTGTCCAGGCTGGTGGTGCAGCTAATGACATAAACTTTCCCACTTGTGTACTCAAGATTGCCCCACTGTTTGCCAGGAGTCATAAATGCAGAAACCGCCTAATGTAAATGCTACGTGAATGGAAAACCAGCTAAGTAGATGGAACAAGGTCCCGAGGGAGCTGGTAGGATCTCCAAGATTAAAAGAACACTTGGAAGAAAAAAGCTAGGAGATGCAGGTTGAGAGAATGCATTACTTCTGAACTGCTGTATTTGTCCATTCTCAGGAATGAGAAAAAGGAAAAGCATATTCTTTTAGGATTGATCTAAACTGGGAATCACAACCTGCTATTGTTGATCATTTGCTCTGTTTAAGTGACTGATGTGGTTTATCTAGTTTCATACTCCTTCCCAACTTACATGTCAATCTCAAAAAAACTACAACCCACACATAGATGGTATTAATAAGATTAAGTTTGCCAAACACATCCTTGGAACTGGGAAGTATAATACTCCACTATCGTGTGTTTTCTCCCCCTCCCTCTCCATGTGAGTACTGTCCCTTTTAGTCATTTATTGCATAAGGTAGGCCTGGTCTAGGCTGGAAATTCTGGTTGATTTTGCCTCTAAGATTCTCTTTTTTTTAATTTTTTCTCTTTTTTTTTTTTTAATAGAATAAGCTGGAAGACATACAGTAAATGATGTTGTGGGGAAAAAAACCAGTCACGTGGCTATAGCACTTGAGAATAGCTCTGCAAAACTGAATTCTGTGATACTTTTTAAAATAAACATCTTCATAGAAAAAGTAGCTCTGTGGTGTTCTTTTTTCCCCAGGCTTTTGACTTTATATTTTTGGTTTCTGTGATAACTCAGAGCAGTCCTATAAATACAGAAAATCCAAGTTTTCTGAAATTAGCAAAAGCTTTTGACCTCAATGTCTTTGTTTTTTACGTTATTTACCTGTGAAAGGGAAGCAATACCCTTCCATCTCACAGGAGCATTAT